>NW_015177050.1:277707-295724 GCF_001447785.1 Gekko japonicus
GAAGTCGGGGTATTCCAGTGCGGAACTTGTGATTCACGGCTGTCCCCTCTCCACCCCTTTAATGCCCCTTTGCTTCTTTCCCTCCCCTTCACTCCCATTCCCACCTATCAACACCTCTTCAATGCTCTCCTGCTTTTGTCTCCCCCTCTCCTTCCCACCTGCCTGCAACCCCCCCTTTGGCGTGCGCAGGAATTTTTTAAAATTTCCCTCCCTGTGTTGCATTGCAATGCAACAATGGGCCATCGTCGACCGGCATTAAAATGTCCTTTTACATATCCGTATGCTGTTTTGTCATTTCTGTTTGGCAGCTCGTCATGCGTAAAGGTTTAAGTATTCTTTTTCATGTTTGTATACTGTCTTCCCATCTGCCCCCTCCCCCACTTCCCAGCTGCATCCCTCCCCCCCATTGAGGGTCAAAAATTAAAGGGACCAATCAGCGTTTCAGTGGGCGGTGTGTTACAACGCAAACCCGCCTCTGTTTTTTTTTAAAAGGAGGGAGAAGAGAGGGGAGGGGGCTCTAGATTCGGGGCAAGGCGACATCCGGAAATGAACACTCAGGCAAAACCCGTGTCAGATTTCCATAATGTGGAAATGCGAGCATAGAATCGGGCCAATTAGACCCAGGGGGAAAGGGGGGCAAAGCATTAGAGTGGAATCAGCCAAGGTTAACAATAAATAAAATAAAACTTTATTTTTACAAGAAGTGTATTGGTTTCAAGAGGTTTTGTAACTTATCTCTTCAGTGAATAAAACACGATATATTAATAACTTCTGACTGAGGTATCATACTCTTTCACTTCACAAACACTCCTCACTCTCAAATCCTCCTTTCTCTTCAGAATGTACTTTATCCAATCTTTATTTTATTTAACTCGGTTTAATCTTTCACTTCTTAACTCAGGTTTCTGTCAGCTTCTGTTTCCCCCATAATACTTTGACAATATTAGGTTTTGACTCTCTCTAGTCGCTAATATGTCCTCTAAAGTATTCTACTTCCTTTTTAGAATCTTAAATGCTTTTCACAGCACTAATATGTGATTCTAATCAGAAGACTGCTTCTCAGACTCTGTAGACTGCTGACTGACCACAACTGACTGTTAGCTGCTGTATTCTCAAACTGCATTCACACAAGGACACACAGGAAACTGTCTGATACAGAGTCAGACCCTCGGTCCATCAAAGATAGTATTGTCTACTCAGCAGGCATTTGAGGACAGGGCCCCCCAACTTACTTCAAAGACCCCCTTCAAATGCCCCAGTGGCGAGGGGTGCACGGGAGAACCAGGGGCGGCAAATAATCATAATTAAATTATCCAAATTGGCCAGTGCTAAATGACCCCCGAGAAACTTAAATGCCCCCGATTTAAAAATTCCTGGCTATGTGCCTGCTACTCAGACCGGCAGCGGCACTCCAGGGTCTCAGGCTGAGGTCTTTCCCATCACTTACTACCTGACCCTTTTAATTGGAGATGCCGGGGATTGAACCTGGGATCTCCTGTAGGCAAAGCAGTTGTTCTGCCAGTGAGCCACAGCCCCTCCATTGTTGGACATTGTGCAGTCAGTGCACTATAGCAAAGCATTCACCTTCTGAATTGCTGTCCTACATAGTTTTGGATTATTGTTATGGCACAACACATGGACACAGGAAGCTTCTTATGCTGAGCTGGAACCATGCGTCTCTCAAGGTTGGTATCCTCTACTCTGGCTGAGAAGGGCTCTCTTGGGTCTCAGGTGGAAGGTCTTTCACATCACTAGATCCTTTTAACTGGAGATGTTTGGGATGGAACTTGAAACTTCCTCCATGCTGGGGTCCCCATACCGGAGTCCTGGTGCCTGCCAAGTGTTTTTAGGAAATGGGTGAGGTTTGTACTAGATGAGAATATAAAGGATTCATCTATACCTAAATTTACAAAAAAATATAAGGACATTTTGAATAAAAACATTACAGTACAAGAGATTTCATAAGCAATAAAGAGTTTGAAAAAAGATAAAGCTCCAGGCCCTGATGGTTTATTGGCAATGCATTATAAATGTCTGGAGGGTGAACTAATGCTGCTGCTGCTGCCAAAAGTGATGAATCAAATAAGTGAAAAGAAAACTATACCACAATCATGGCAAGAGGCACATATAACTTTGATTCATAAGGAAGGGAACAATCCAATGCTTCCGCAATCGTGTAGTGGTTAAGTGTGCGGACTCTAATCTGGGAGAACAAGGTTTGATTCCCCACTCCTGCACTTGCAGCTGCTGAATGACCTTGGGCAAGCCATAGTTCTGACAAGAGCTGTTTTTGAAAGTGCAGTTCTTAAAAGAGTTCTCTCAGCCCCACCGACCTCACAGGATGTCTGTTGTGGGGAGGGGAAGAGAAAGGAATTTGTAAGCTGCTCTGAGACTCCGAGTGAAGGGCAGGGTATAAATCCAATCTCTTCCTCTTCTATATCATTGTTAAATGTGGATTACAAACTTTTTGCCTCAATAATGATAGAATGATTTATAATCCACCAAGACCAAACAGGTTTCATCCCAGAGCAATATATGGAAGACAATCTTCTTTTTATAATTGATGCAAGGAATTTGTGCAAAATAAAGAAGAAAAAGTGATTTTTATGTTTCTAGACACTGAAAAAACCTTTGATAATCTGATTTTTCTGCTGGAAGTATTACAGCACATAAATTGCAGACCCAGATTATTGAGCCGGATTCAAGGTATTTGTAGGAAACAAATTGCTAAAAAATTTAATCAATGGCATGTTCAGATGGATTCCAGACAGAAAAGGGGACAACAAGGATGCCCCTTCTCACCTTTATTATTATTTATCCTTGCAATGAAAACTTTTGCTTCTAGAATCAGACAAGTTCCAAACATCAAGGGACTGAGAGTTGATGGTGAAGAATTTAAATTAAAGGGTTATGCAGAAGATGTAGTATTGACAATCTTAAATCCACAAAATGCAATGTATATATTAAAAAGTTTGGTTCTCTTTCTGGATTTAAAATTAATAGGAAAAAACAAAAATGATTTCAAAATTCTTATCAAAACAAGAAGAAGATGACTTCCGATTTATGGAGTAGTGATGGTGGACATTCTCCCCGAACCGCGGGAGAGCGATCCGCACACCAGCGGTTTGGAGGGGTGCCACCTCAAGTGACACCCCCATGGAGCCTTTGTGATAGGCTCCAGGCCAGAGGGCTTTTGAGGGGTAGCCTCTTTGATGGCATAACAGCGGAGGATTGAGGCTCCCCTCCGCCCTGACAGTCCAGCCGCTGAGTTTGACCGCGACAAGCACCAGAGATTGAGCGGAATGGCGTTTAAAGTGAGCAAGGTCAGAGAAACTGACCGACAATGAACGTGAGTTCAGAATAAACCGGATTATTGTAAAAGCAGATTCCCCCCCCCTCTGGTAAAAGCGGATCGCAAAGAGGGATGCCTCTTATGTGAATGAACTGATAAATGATATGAAGGGGGAGAGGGGAGGATACACAACGAGTGTGTTTTGAGAGACTTACTTGAATACCAACATCATGGGGTGACTTTTCAAGCCGGGGAGAAGCGTTAGAAACTGTAAACAAATAAAAAATGGTGGCCCAGCAAAGAAGCTGAAAATGAAACTGTCGGGCAGCCAGAGCCCAAAACCGGAAGAGGGAGCAGACGTCATTAAAATTCTAGTGGCCATGCTTAAGCCGGTGATGGAGCAACTCGATGGTATTAACCAGCAATTGACCGTGATGAATAAGAACTTTGCATCTCAGCAGCTCCAGCTGAAAGAAACGGAGAAGAAAGTGGAGCAGGCAGCTGAGAAAATTAAAGAGATAGACACCACAAGTAAGAAATTGAAGAAAAGAATGGGAGAAGTTGAAACAAAGCAAAACTTCCAAGAAAGCCGTTTGCTACAACTACAGATGGAAAAAGCTAACATGATTCTCAGGTTCCAGGGAGTTCCTGAAGCGGAGAAGGAGGACCTGAGGAGGTTGCTTAGTGAGATCATCGCTCCAGCAATAGGCTTAACAGTGGATGAGCTAGTAAAAGAAATGGAGACAGCCTATAGGGCATACTCCAATTATATTTAAAAAATAGCCTGCCTGGAGAAATCGTGATCAGATTCTCAAGAAGACAGACCAGAGATGCTATTTTAAAAGTGACATCAGCAACTCCACTGAAAATGGGAAATATAATCATCAAAACCTAAAAAGATATTCCATTTGAAATCCGACAAAAGAGGAAAAATTATAAGGAATTTCTTTCCTTCAAACCAATGGAATTTCATATAGGTGGGCGATTCCAGAGGGTGTCATCTTTAAGATCAACAATAAAAGAGAGAAGATAGACTCCACTTCCAAAGCTAAACAATTTTTGCGACGCCAGTTGGGAACGGAGGAAGAGTCCAAGGAGGAGGAAACGAAATGTAGTGACTCTGCCACCTCGGGAACGGAGGAGGACTTGGCTGCAGAAACGGGAGCAGGTGCTGTCAGAGACAGAAAGCCAAAGTAAAGGCAGAAGGACTCGGATAATAGCCTTTTGAAGTGAAGAACAAGAAGATGATCAGAAAGTTCTCTCATAACAACTAACATATTAACACATAAACATTGAAGCTGAGATAAACAAGAACTCTACAAGTACATTGTGATACTAACACTTATAGTATTAACACTTACACCAACAGGGATCAGATCTCCTCCTCTTGGGGTTTTAATATAGTGTGGTTATCTATTCTTTATCCCTAGATGTAGTTCCCTCTCTAATATTTTCTTTGTAGTTTTGTAGTTTATTGCAAAAATAAAAATATCTCTTTGCAGATTAAAAAAACAAAACAAGAAGAGGATAATATTAAATTAATCTAATTTAAACTTGGCTTGGCTTGGGGAAATTTCTGCTATAAAAAATGAATATTCTCCCAAAATTAATTTTCAATTTCAGATGCTTCCAATTGAGATACATGATACTGAAAGACCGGCAAAGACAGATAAGCACATTTATATGGAATGGCAAGAAACCAAGAGTCAGATTTAAAATTTTACAAGATGACTAGCGGTCCCCAATATCAAGCTGTACTATCATGCAGCCTGTCTGGTTTGGATCTCTGACTGGATTAAAAATCCCAATGGAAGACTGATAAAATTGGAAGCAGCAGATTTGTCCGAAGGCTTACACAGATATCTTTGGACTAAAATAATCGGGAAAATACACACAAAAAAAATGAGATGCAATGATCATGTTATTGGAGAAGTTTTTATTGAAAAACTGGTGAAATATTGCAAAAATTTCTAAAAAGCAATGTACCTTTTGTACCTAATTATTTTTATTGAATATATTTCTGGAAAATTATAAAAAAACAAGATTCTCATCTTACTTTACATGTAGTTACAACTGCTAGAATATTGCACGCTAAATATTGGAGAAGAAAGGAGACACCAAAGAATAAATAATAAACAAATTACTAGAAACTGCTGAAATGGATAAATTAACTTTAATTTTGAAAGGATATACAGAGGAAAACTTTGAAGAAACATAGTCAAGACTTTACAATTGGATTGAAGAATATAACAAATGAAACATGAACGTAACCGAAACAGAGGACAATAAGAACATTTACGATAAAGTGTGCAAAACTATGTTTAACAATATAAGGTGTAGAAATAATTTTTTTACATTGAGAGATATATGGATAACAAAACAGTTTACTCACAAACATCTTTGTCATGTGTCTCTAGATCTTGCTGCTTGAGATTGTAATATAGTGATATTACAATGTGATATTTTTATCACATTGTTAGTTAAAATAAATATTTTTAAAAAACATTTGATTATTCATATTCAATATTCTTTTTATCTCTTTTCTCTACAGCCTTCCCCTTCCTGGTCCATTATTCACTTATTGTTTATCTTATTGCAATATATATTTAAGTTATGTGTACCTCAATATTGTTTGACCTCTGAAGAAGGCCCCAATAAGGCAGAAATGCATCAGGTCATGTGTATTGCCCCTCGTGTTTAGGCTATACTTTTTTACAAGGCTTTCATTGGGCCCTTATGTATGTTTTTAAGGACACACATATCTTCCCCCCAAAGAATAACTGCTACCAAACTCACAGGGTTATATAGGGTTGCCAACCTACAGGTGGCACCTGGAGTTCACCCGCTATTACAATGGATCTCCAGACAATATGATCAGTTCCCTTGGAGAAAATGGCTGCTTTGGAGGGTGGGCTCTATGGCATTTAAACCCTGCCCCTCCCCAAACCCTGCCCTCCGCAGGTTCCACTCCCAAAATTTTCAGGTATTTCCCAACCCAGAGCTCCCAATCCATCAGCTGGTGGTTCAACACTTTGCAGATCTGGACTAGGCAAGTTCAGCTACGGGAGTAGCAAATGTAGTCTAGGAAATGGAGCACTATTTTTGTATGTGCAAAGACGAACATGAGATCAGACTTTTATTCATGTGATGTGGTGGTGGATGACCACTTCTGGTTGCTTAGCTGGAGATATTTTTTATTTTATTTCATTGTTAATCATTAGCAGATTTACATGCCTAGAATCAATGCTCCTTCTAAGCTGTGGAGTCTTGTGAGCAAGAATTCTACTTTGTGAGCTACTGGCAGTAAAGTTCTGAGCACGCAGTTTGGCTACTGCATAAATTAGTTTGCTCTGGAGCCATCCTTCCTGAGCTAAGACAAAAAAATGTGTGAGCCAGAGGCTAAAAAACTGTGAGCTGGCTCGCTCTACCTCAGCTTAAAGGGAACACTGACTACAACTATCTGTTTGGTAGGATGGAGTTATACAATATAAATCACAGCATTCTCTCCTTCCGTCATTCTTCTCTGTTTCTTAGGGACAAGCTAATGGAAAATGAGCACACACATGCCCCCGAAAAATGAAAGAAGAAAGCAAACAAGGAAATGAAAAAAAAATCAGGTCTGTTACCACTGATAAATCTCCCCTGCTTTTTGACATATTAAAGGCTCTCGCTACGGAGATAAAGTTAATCTTAAACTTAAGACAAGATGCATTTCAGCTGCACAATAGCTCTGTAATGATAAATAAACTTTCTCCTGTTGGAATGTTGTATTGGAAAGAACAAAAAAAATGTTTCACAGTTGGATATTTTTGCAGGCAAAAAACCCCTCTTTAATTTAACATTCAGTCTCAAGAGGGCTTCTTATAGTAGCTCTGGACACAGGAGTGCATGCGAGACAGTAAACACAGGAGGAGGGGGAGATGAGCAGGCTGCCCCCAAACCCACTCAGGTGTAAGTGTGCTGAATTTGCACCCCCTGCCCGTGTTTGCATTTGCCACAAAGCTGACACTTATGAGCATACGATTTGCAACCATACTGGGAAAAGCCAGGATGGAGATGTTGGGTTGGTTCTAAGAGGATTTTCTGTTGGTAAGTAGGGTTGCCAGGTTTCCCAGGGGCTGCCATAATCAGATCAGGAAACGCCTGGGGATTTGGGGGTGGTGCCTGGGGAGGACAGGGACCCCAGTGGGGTGCAGGGCCACAGGTTCCACTCTCCAAAGCATCCATGTTCTCCAGGGGAACCGATCTCTGTAGTCTCAAGATGAGCTGTAATTCCAGGGGATCCCCAGGCCCCACCTGGAAACTGACATCCCTATCAGACAGTGAAGATCTGGTCCTTGTCGACCACCAACATGGCTGTGCAGGGGACGATGGTGCAGGAAACAAGGGACGAGGCTGTTGTTTCCCCTGTTAGAAGGGACTGAGTGCAAAAGGTAGCTGGATCAAACCCGTTGTGCATACTGCTTGCTATTGTTGCGGTGAATGGGAACAGGTAGGAGGCAGGGCCAACATGCTTGACCCCAGGAGGAAGTAGAGGCAGCATGTTCCATCTTGCTCTGCCTTCTACGCATGGATGCACTCATGTGTACAGACGTGCCCCAGGAGTTATTTTCCAACAGACCAGGAGAAAACACTGATTCAGCACTTTGACTGGTTAGCATACTCTAAACTATGGATGTCGTGGTCAGTTAAGAAGATTTCCTGGTCTGTTAAGGAGATGGCTTGTTGTCTAGGGTTTTATCTAGATAATTAAGAGCCAGCATGGCATAGTAGTTAGAGTGGGCCTAGGATCCAGGAGACCCAGGTTCAAATCCCCACTCTGCCATGGAAACTTGCTGGGTGACCTTTGGCTAGTCACACTCTCAGCTGCCACTGAATTGTGGCTCTTTGCTTTGGCCTCCTACTAGGTGCCCCTCGCTCCTGCCTAGGTATACAAGGAACCCCAGGACTTGTCGTTCTTGTGATATGATAGTATAGCGTTGCCATCTCCAAGCTGGGAAATTCCTGGAGATTTGGGGGTGGAGCTTGGGAAGGGTGGCGTTATGGGATGGAGCTCACCCTTCAAAGCTGCCATTGTCTCCAGGGGAAGTGAACTCTGTAATCTGGAGCCTGGATGTTGGTTGGAATTGTGGGGTATTTCCAGGCCCCATCTGGAGGTTCAGCAACAAACACACGGGAAACACAGCAAAGTTAGACAAATGTAAAGAAACACTGTGTTAGAACAAAACACACATGACTAATATGCACTTGTGCCTTCATATATTGATTTAAATACAATAGAAACCCTAGTCACTAGGGTCTCGATTGTATTTAAATTAATATATGAAGACACAAGTACAGATTAGTAGTGTGTGTTTTGTTCTAATACGGTGTTTCTTTATGCCCATCTGGAGGTTGACTACCCCATTGGAAAACAGATTTCTCTGTCTCTCAGTCCCACTCATGCAGTCCTTCCGATTTAACTTCAGGAACACACCCTGTTATGAAAATGGCCTTCTGCTGGTCGGTTCTGTGTGTTGCTTGAGATTGCTGCTCTAACACTGCTTCTGATTGGCCCCAGCAGATCTCACAAGAGATCTGAACGACAGATGCAAGGAAACAAGTCTCTATAAATATCCTCAGGAATGATCTATAGCAGGGATCCCCAACCAAGGCGCCTGTCACTGGCCATGTGTTTGTAGAAAGTGGGTGGGGGGTCAGATGGCGCTTTTGAACAGCGGGGCTTCTGACTGGCTATGCAGAGGGATCTTCACTGTGTGATTGCAGGCGAGCTGCAGCAGCCTTTTTGTGGCTGGCTCCGCCTCCTGCACCTACCAAGCTGTGTCAGAATTCCAAAGGTTCCCATGTGCTCACAAAGGTGGGGGACCCCTGATCTATCGTTTAACCTCAGTTTTTCCTCTCTGTAAGGGGGATGGCCGCCTGGGCTCCTGCTGGGCCTCTCTGGAATGTCGGGCTCCAGTAACATGTATCCTTCCCCATGCATCATTTATACCAGGCCTTAGATGGATTTTCACAAATTGCAATAGTAACTGTGTAGTGAGTTTGATTTGGTACACATGTAGCATATTTTCTCTTCCAAGTGTTTAGCTACATGGGTGAAGAAAAATCTTCCCAGTACCTGTCAGACCCCTGGAGAAATCAGTTCCCAACAACAGTCATTCAGAAGATTAGAAAGTTTACTGAGACATTGCTATGATCCAAACTCTTAATGTTTCTGCGTTAGAACTGTGGGAAAGTGCACAAAGCAAGCAATTACCTAAATCAAGCAGGACCCTAATGGCCCGGGGCCAATCAAACCTCTGCTAGAGGCCCGCCAAATTAACGGCCCATAGTTCCCAGGGGAAAGATGATGCCAGGCTTGACAGGGGCTCAAGGTTATGTGTCTGGGCCGAGTCCGACTAAGATCACTGGAAGCAACAGGGAAGCAGTCAAAAGTTAAATTAGACATTCTTCTCACTCCCCTACATCCCCATGGCAACCAAGCCTGAGAAAGCGGGGGAAGTTGACAGTACCCTCAGAGCCATATTTGCAGGTACCATCACCAGGACAACCCCATGACTACCTTATAGCCTGTGTGTCACCCCACAAAAAACACACAGCAGCCCAGGCAAGACCTCCCATTAATGCTTCCTATCAATAGAGAGGCCTGGATGTCACTTCCTGATTTGTAACAGGAAGTGACATCATAATTCTCTAGGAATTTAAAAATCTCCATGGTAAAAGCCACAGGGATTTTGAAATTCCTAGAGTCATGGTATCACTTCCTGTTATATAACAGGAAGTGGCGGTGGTAGTTTCCACTCTCTCTGCAGCCAGCTTGCTTTCCTCTCAACAACTGCCTGGGTGCTTGGATGAGAGTGTAGATGCTGCAGAGGTTGTTGGAAAGGACTGGCCCTTTACTCCCATCCCTAGCATGAGGCCTACAGTTCAGTAGGGCTGTCAAGTCCCCCCGGGGGCTGGGGATTTTCCTGCCGAAAGGGCCCCCAATCCGCCCGTCTGGATCTGGCCGGCGGGGGAACCCCACCCCCAAAATGGCCAGATCAAGCCGACGTGCCCAGTGCAATGACATTGCCAGAAGTGACGTAATCACCCTGGGCACGTTGCAGGGTACCATAGAGTTTTCAGGGCAATTGCGAGACCATCACCCTGTGACATGTCCAGCATGATTACATCACTTCCAGGCGATGTCATTGCGCACAAAACTCTCAGACCGGGACCGGGTCCCCCCTACTATTGCAGGTAAGAGACTTGGCAACCCTACAGTTCAGCCATCCTCCAGTCTGTGTGGTGGCAGCTATTTCAAACTGGGAACCACCCAACAAGGATAAGCCTCACAGGGTAATGGCCTTGCTCACTTCTTGAAACACGGGATAAGTGCTACATTGGGCAACAGTGACCAAAACAACCACAAAGGTTTATCAAAGAGCCACATGTGACTTGCAAGTCTGTGGTGAGTATCTCTGGTCTACAATAGCAGTAGATTTACAGATTATACCTGACAGTATTTCAGTAATCACCTATAGCACATGGAAGGGGTGGGGAAAGGGGGAAGACAGGGGTCCCGAACCTTTACTCCCCAAGGTCCAGAGAGGGATAGCCCAGCAGGGGGAGGTTGACCTTGAGGGAGGCCAAATCATCCAACAGGGCAGTGGGGGGCTGAGGATGTCTCCCAGGTGGGAGAACACCCGCTCACCCTGGACACTGGTAGGGGGGCCGGAGGGGAGGCTCATGGCCATGCAGGACAGGTCGGGCCAGATGGCAGCCTTGCGGGACCAGAACTCCAGGGGATTGGAGTCAGTGGGCTCAGGGAGGAAACAGTTTTCACTGTAGGTATTCCTTTGTTAATTTTGACCCCACTTTTCTCTTCAGTGGAGACCCACTCACAACTTTCTCCCCTTCTCCATTTTGTCCTCACAACAGCCCTAGTGGAGTTGCGTTAGGAAATACCAAGAGATTTGGGGGGGGGGGTGGAGCCTGGGAAGGGGAGGGACCTCATTGGGGTGTAATGCCACAGAGTCCACCCTCCCAAACAGCCATTTTCTCCAGGGGGACTGATCTTGGTCATCTGGAGATTGATTGTAATAGTGGGAAATTTCCAGGTGCCTCCTGGAAGTTGGTAACCATACCTGTGAGGTAAGTTAGCTTGAGAGTGTGTGTCTGGCTAATGAGGTAGGAAGAATTCTGCCACGTCACATCTAGAAAACAAATGTCTACCAGAACTGTGTTTACCAAGTTGTTCATTTTTCCTCTCAGCAGACCAAGATGGGTAGCTCAGGCAAAATGGCAGCCTTGTGACGCCTTCAGGCTCTGCAGAACTTGAAGACACACCTCTGAGAGCTTTCCCAGGTGTCCCTGTTCTCAAAACAACAGACAACCATTTGGGGTGGGCGGCTGGGAAATGCATGTGATTATAGTGTTGCCAATTGCCAGGTGCAGCATGGAGATCTGCCAGAATTACATCTGAACTCCAGATTACAGAGATCAGTTCCCCGAGAGGAAAGGGCTGCTTTTGAGGGTGGGCTCTATGGCATTATACCTTGCTGAGGTCCCTCCCTGCCAAAAACCCCACCATCCTTTGGCTCCCCCAGTTTGGTGTTGTGGTTAAATGCGCAGACTCTAATCTGGGAGAACTGGGTTTGATTCCCCACTCCTCCGCTTGCACCTGCTGGATGACCTTGGGCAAGCCATAGTTCTGATAAGAGTTGTCCTGGAAAAAGAGCTGTTTGTGTCAGAGCTCTCTCAGCCCCACCTACCTCACGGGGTGTCTGTTGTGGGGAGGGGAAGGGGAAGGAGTTTGTAAGCCACTCTGAGACTCCGAGCGAAGGGCGGGGTATTCTCTCTTCTTCTTCTCCTCCTCCTGGAGACTTGGGAATATCGCCTAAAGAGGGCAGGGACCTGAGTGGGGTATAATGCCATAGAGCCCACCCTCCAAAGCATCCATTTTCTCCAGGAGAACTGATTTCTGTACTCTGGAGATGAGCTGTAATTCCAGGGAATCACCAGGTCCCACCTGGAGCTTGGCATCTCTAGATCTGGCCCTGGGCAAGACTGCCAAAATCTGGGGGGAAGAGTGGCAAGAACCTGATGTGGGATGCCCTTTTCTGGTACTGCCGCATGTCAAAAGGAAAGGCCTTGTTCTGCCCGAAGTAATGCCACGTCTCCTGACTCACTTATTTAGTAGGTGAATTGAATGCTTCAGTAAATTCAACTCACAATTAAGCATTGATAAAAGAAGGGTCACTGACTGAGCTCATTTCCCTCAAAAAGAAATGATATCGACAAACTGCTGAGGGGTATTAAGTTGAGAAGTGCCTCAGTTGTGTGTGTGTGGCGGGGACATCCAGCCCCTAAATTGTTTGTCGGCTGCAGAGCCAAGCATTTTTTGTGAGGGCGCAGAATGCAACCGGATGCATGAACCATGAAATGTTTCTTGATGATAGTCGGGCCTCACAGTTCATTTGCTTGGAAATCTCTTGGCAGCCATCTGGATCAGGCGGAGGTAAAATGTAATACTGAACCCCTAATCTGACAGTGATAAGCTGGTGCCGATGATTATTCATGAGTGTGGAGTAGACCTTGAAGAGACAGATGCCGGCTCCATTCTTTCGAACCTCATTTCAAGGCCCTGAATGAACAGGAGCCCTTGTAGCGACACAGGTTCAGGGCTGCGGCAAAAGAGAATAGCCCTCTTTCAGAATTAGTGGGTCTTAATTGGCTTGATTTTATACATGCTGGCAACTACTTTCTTATACAATAAAAGTTCCATTAAAAAAAATAAGAAAGTTAATTTAAAAATAATGGACTCTTTGGATGAAGTGACCCTTTATGGGCCAGTTTCACTGAAGAGCTCTTTACAAGGCCAATGAAGGGCTCTTTACTTCTTAATGCAACAGGAAACTGGAAGCAATTCAGTATTATAATACAAAGTTGAGTTGATCGGAATCGTAGTGGGGCTATGTGCACTTTGTACCCCACAAAATGTAATTTTGCAGTCCAAATTCCATGCCAAGGAAAGCAGACTTCTACAGTCTGAAAAAAATCAAACAGACTGACCTCACTTGCATAATTTGCCTTTCACACAGTTTATTCTGATTTTTAGATTATTTTAGGCTAGAACAAGCTCATCAGCTCTCAGAAGGTGGGTTGCCAGCCTCCAGGTGGGGCCTGGAAATCTCCCAGAATTACAACAGATTTCCAGATGACAGAGATCAGTTCCCCTGGAGAAAATGACTGTGTCGGAGCATGGGCTCAGTAGAGGGATGACAACCTCCAGGTAGTGGCTGGAGATCTCCTGAGATTACCACTGATTTTCAGGTGATAGAGATCAGTTCACCTGGAGAAAATGGCTGCTTTGGAAGATGCTCTATGGCATTCTACCCCACTGAAGTCCTTCCTTTCCCCAAACCCCACCCTCCTCAGTCTCCACCTCCAAAATCTTCAGGTATTTTCCAACCTGGAGCTGGCAACCCTAACTCTATGGCATGGTACCCAGCTGCGGTCCCTCACGTCTACAAACACTGCAATATCCAGGTTGTATCCCCAAATCTCCAGGGATTTCCAAACATGGAATTGGTAACACTACCGGAGGGGGTGGGTATGAGCAGTGGTGAGAGCCTGCTTTCCTTTCCTCTTCTTACCCCCCCCCCCACCATCAGAGGAGGGTATGATGGACCCCGTCCACTTCCCTCCCTCAGAGGCAAGATTTTCTCTCCGTTTCTATTTGCCTTCACTGACTGAGCAGCCCTGGTAATGTGTTTATTCTTTCCTTGAAGAAACCTTGTCTGTCCCTTCCTTTGAGTAAGGTATATTTTGGCTATTTGCTCAGCCTGGGAACTTGAGGGAAGGGATAGGACCATCCTTTAACTTAAACCCTTGAAAGTGGTACTTGAGACACTTGTAAATTGTAAATTCAAAAATAACAAAAGGTTTTATTTTAACATCAAAGGGAAAGGTCAGTTGAAATTAGTGTCGCCTGGTCCTTACCTGCTGTCGGTGGAGGGATTTGTGGGTGGGGACATCGTCAATGTGATTACATCACTTCCGGAAGTGATGTCATCACATTGATGACGTCACCGAGGAA
Source organism: Gekko japonicus (assembly GCF_001447785.1). NCBI lineage: Eukaryota > Metazoa > Chordata > Lepidosauria > Squamata > Gekkonidae > Gekko > Gekko japonicus. Next base: position 292,080 of record NW_015177050.1, read on the forward strand.
TGTCTTTTTGCGGATGGGGTTTTTCCAATGGCCCACAGAAGCAGGGGATCCCCTGCCCCCAAGTGGGGGCTGGCAAGCCTATGTGAAATCAGGGGTTGCAATTAATGAGGTAAAACTATTACAAGCACAGACTTGTGTTCTTATATATCAGGTTAATGGGAGGGTCTTAAATTATTCAGTTACTTAGATCTTTATTTTAAGAGGCTTTTGTTCCAGTGTTTTCCCAAATGGTCTACAGCACTTTATTTGTAGAATCGCTCTTTTTGATGCTCAGAAGGCTGGTTCTCTTGTCCCAGGACCCAAGCCCCTTCTCTTTGGAACACCAGTACTTTTCTTGAGCGTTTGACTGACTTATAAGGCCTCTACAGGCAGTTCCTAATCACACCAGACCAGGGAATTCTGTACTCCTCAGAGAGAACTCTCCCTATTTGACTGGGTAGGGAATCTTCTTCTCTCTCTAGAAGATCTATCCCCTTTCCTTTGGCCTGAAGTGGGAGTCTTCTTTACTACCTACTTCCTTGCCAAACTCTCCCCCCAGTATTCCTGTCTGTGTTCAAACTGCTCTCAGCTAATGCTGAATTCAAACTGCATTCAATCATAGAAATCTGACTCTGTCGGCACTAAACCCTTTTTTGACAGAGCTATTCGTAGATGGTCTCAGTACACGTCTCTTCACAGTAAAGGCAGGAATCTGACTGACTTTTTCTCAGCATCCAGCTCTCTCAAGACTTTTTTTTCTCAGCTGATGCCAAGCAATCAGGTTGTCTGGAGCAGCCTGTCACTCAAGGCTCTCTGGCTTTATGAAGAATTAACTCTTCACAGTCCTGTAGGTATTGGTACAACATTTCTAAGACTCTTTAAAAGTGCAGTCCATCACAGAGGGCATGACTGTTGGCGGTCAGCATGCCCAAGGTTTGTGGCAGCTGTAACAGAGGTCCCATGGCTAAGACCACCCCATGTATGGCATAGTTGTGTACCCTATAAAGGTCTATTCTTTATGCTGGCAAAAACCGAGAGACTGTTTGTTCTTTGGATTAAAGATACCCTTGGAAAATCTAGCAGTTCGAAATATATCTTGCCAACTTTAAAATAGCCAGCTGTGTACCATGCAACAACCCTTAGAATCCAATAATGACATTTTGACAATATATTCCCCAAAGGCCGAAGCAGCTACAAAATAGGTGCAGTGACTCCTGCCAGAAAACAGGGAGTTCCCTTGCAAACAGTTACAGTCAGAGAGGATGTAGAACTCCAAAAGAGCTAGAAACTTGCTTTTTAACAAAAACAAAGAGGCAATCCTTCTCTCTGAGACAAACTGCCCATCAATTCTTCTCTTTCCCCCAGATCACAAAAGACACACAAAGTCACAAAGTCCAAGCCTGATTTTCCCCATTTTATAATATCTGTTACGAGATTTGTAAAATGTGCATAATTTTTCCTCTACTCCAAGAGAAGCCAGAGATTCCCTTTGGTGAGCTTATCTGTACTCTATCAGAGGAGCTGTTTTCCTGTCAATCGGGATAGCTCTTCCTTTGATCTGCAGATAAAGCAAATGTATGCCGGATTGTGAATACTCAGAGGTTTGTGCTTAATGTAAGTAAAGTGTTCTCTTCTTGCTGTGCACACCCTAGTGACATCTAGATTAGATTACTGCAATGTGCTCTGCATGGGGCTTCCCTTGAAGACCGTCTGGGAGCTGCAGTTGGTACAGAATGTTCGGCAGCCACAGTGTTGACTGGAGTGAGTCATAGGGGCCATATTACTCCAGTCTTGTTCCATCTATACTGGCTTCCCAATTGCTTCCGAGCTCAATTCTTAAAACTTAATCTTTATAAACATTTACTGAAATTCTACCATAAGATTAAATGGGTCATGTCTAGAAGTAGGAACAAAAGACAGGCCCTTCTGAAGTAACTGGAAGTTCATATTCTGTGAACACTACCTTAGAAAGGTTAACTACCATTGTCCGGCCCTACCTGTAGCAGGTAATCTTTGCCTCCTCGAGAGGAGGAAGGGGAAAGGGCTGCAGTTGCAGCCGGGTCCTCAGGGGAGGGCTGTGCCCCGCCTTGTTAGTTTCACCTATGCGACTCGGTAAGCACCAATCAGCAACCCCGTGGTGGGTACAGGGGTCTGGCGTGGCCAGGGAGGATTGCAGGCTGCCTTTGGGGATTGGCAGGACAGATCCAGCACTAGAATGATCAAGGGGTTGGAACACTTTCCCTATGAAGACAGGTTAAAGTGCTTGGGGCTCTTTAGCTTTGAGAAACGACGGCTGAGGGGTGACATGATCGAGGTTTATAAGATTATGCCTGTGATAGAGCAGGTAGAGAAAGAAGTACTTTTCTCCCTTTCTCACAATACAAGAACTTGTGGGCAATCAATGAAATTGCTGAGCAGTCTGGTTACAATGTATAAAAGGTAGTCCTTCTTCACACAAGAAGTGATTAACACATGGAATTCATTGCCACAGGAGGGGGCGGCAGCTACAAGCATGGATGGCTTCAAGAGGGAATTGGATAAACATATGAAGCAGAGGTCCCTCAGTGGCTATTAGCCAGAAGGTATAGATAGAAACTCTCGGTCTGGGGCAAGTGATGCTCTGTATTCTTGGTGCTTGGGGGGGGGCAACAGTGGGAGGGCTTCTAGTGTCCTGGCCCCACTGCTGGACCTCCTGATGGCACCTGGTATTTTTGACCACTGTGTGACAGAGTGTTAGACTAGATGGGCCATTGGCCTGATCTCACATTGGCTTCTCTTACGTTCTTATGTTCTTATCCTCCAAGCAGGCCGTGCAGCTGTGCTGGAGGGATTCTCAGGGCACATCCCAATTGCTGGGCCGGCCGGATTGTGAGCCACTTGCAGTGGGCTCCACCCAAGGGGGCCTTGGTGTCTTGCCTGTTGTACAGCAAGGATGGGGCCAGGGGAACCCCAGCCCTTGGCCGTGCCGCTGTTTACTGTTTGCCCTTGCTGTTAATATTATGTATGTTAAATAAAGTGGCCCTTACTTTTCCCAGCCTTTGGTTGTCTGACTCTTTCTTCCATCTGGGGGGGGGGGCAAAGTTTTTAAGATCTTCTTTTTGTGACCTTTCTGAAGGTCCTGAATTCTCTCCCTTTTCCCAAATCTCCTTTCCCAGTAAGTTCCTAAAAACGATCTGTTAGATCAAGAGTTCGGGTCCCTATTTTCTTCCAAAAAGGGTCTATCCTGTCTAGAGCTAAAGGTTCCATCCCCTGCAGAAGCAAGTGGTTGAGAAAGGGAACCCTCTGAAGATTTCCAGTAATAACTGATGTCATCTTCATCACTCTGGCAATGTAATAACCAGACCTAACAACACCAGTCCATACCGTCTCAGGTTCATTCACCTGCTCATCTTCCAGCATTATGTACGCCATCAAATGTCAGCAGTGCCTTTCCACTCTCTACAAACAGGTCAGACTCTATGCAAAAGGAAAAAATGGACATAAATCCAACATTAAAAACCACAATGCTAAAAAAATCAGTGGGAGAACGTTTTAATCTCCCAGGTCGTTCCATTGCTGACCTAATAGTGGCAGTCCCCAAACAAAGACGCTTCAAGGGGAAATTACAACGTGAGAATGCTGAACTTGAGATAATTCATGAGTTCAGAACAATGGCCCTCCCCCTCC
>NW_015177050.1:295925-305139 GCF_001447785.1 Gekko japonicus
CCGCCCCCCTTCAGGTACAAGCTCTCCCTCCTCTGTGAGGGCAGATCTGCACGTCCCCCCCCCCCATAGCTAGCAATCCAAAACAGTCCAGTGGCACCTATAAGACCAAGTTTTATTCAGGTACAAGCTCTCCCTCCTCTGTGAGGACAGATCTGCACGTCCCCCCCCCCCAATAGCTAGCTAGCAATCCAAAACAGTCCAGTGGAGCCTGCCTGAGTGGTGGGTGTTGCCTTCCGACACACTTCCGGTGACGTCAGGGGGTGTGGCAGATGCAAATAAGTTATGCTAATGAGTTATGCTAATGAGCTCCTGCACCTCTTTTTCTACGAAATGACCCCTGCTTGCATCTGATAAAGGGAGCTTTTGACTCTCGAAAGCTTCTACCCTGAAGCTCTTGTTGGTCTTAAAGGCACTACTGGGCTCGAATCTAACTGAAACTTCTTGAATTTTATCTCTTTAAGCTCCAAACTTACTTTCCCCATTTCCTTATCTAACATGGCTGATCTTTCCTGAAACAGCTTATTCTCCATTTATACCTTCAAATTATCTTTAAGTTGTGACAATTCATGATTCAATTTCTTACTCTCTTCCACGAAGGTTTCAATTAACGAAGCTGCTAAGTCCATGGAGCATTGATTTAGAATAGCAATCCATTTAGCTTTAAAACATTCATTCTGGGGAAATCTCTCTCCTTTCTTCATCTTAAGTCCTTTGGGATAAGTCTGCGATTATTACAATATTCTTGAAGGGCTCCTGCATGTGGCTGTATTCCCTCTTTTTAAAGATTTAAACATTTATCTTTACCCCAAATATTTGAGTAATCACTGGCCCTAATGGAATTGTTAAAAGATGGCTTATCCAATTGGTTCACCCAATAAAAGAGCTATCTGTTCATCAGTATATCTGTTAGTATCAATATGAGTTGCCAGTGTTGCCCCCAAAATGGTGGTCCCTTTGACCTCAATCCAGCAAAAAAGGGAAATACTGCAACAGAAAATTTAAAAAAGGAATGAAGAATTGCAGAGAATCTCTGCCATACAAAATCCAACAGAGAGAAGCCTCTCTGAGAATCGGAGCTCGCTGGTTTTAATCCTTTGCTTGACTTGAAATCATAGCAAGGGCTCTCCCACAGCTTCCCAGTTAACCAAAGAGTCTGGATTCCTAGTGGGGATGCCGGCGTCTAGGTGGGGCTTGGGGATCCCCTGGAATTACAGCTCATCTCCAGGCTAGAGAAAATGGATGCTCTAGAGGGTGGACTCTCTGGCCTTGTACCTCACTGAGGTCCCTGCCCTCCCCAGGCTCCACCGCCAAATCTCCAGGAGTTTCCCGACCTGGATCGGGCAACCCTACTCCCATGCCCCGTTTGTGGTTGGGGGGGTATCTGGAAACCCTAATTCTTAGAGAGGCTTTCCCTGACTCCGTTCTCTCAGGCATCCTTCCCTTTCTTTCCCAATGTGTAGGTTTGGGGCAGGGATGCCGTGAATTTGACCATGAGCGTGTTTGACTGTTGGACTTACTGTGTCTGAAGGTGGCGGTCAGATATGAGTTGATCACACGGTCTGTTCAGTTCATGCCAAACACCTGCAGATGCCTGGTGGGATGGAACAGGCCTGCTTGACTGACGGACCCTGTCCTGCTCACTCCCTCCATTGGGATGCCAATTCCTGGAGGGAGCTATTCCTCTTCCAGTTTGGTGTAGTGGTTAAGTGCGTGGACTCTAATCTGGGAGAACTGGGTTTGATTCCCCACTCCTCCACTTGCACCTGGCTGGATGACCTTGGGCAAGCCGTAGTTCGGACAAGAGCTGTCCTTGAAAAAGAGCCATTTCTGCCAGAGCTCTCTCAGCCCCACCTACCTCACAGGGTGTCTTTTGTGGGGAGGGGAAGGGAAAGGCGTTTGTAAGCCACTCTGTGACACCTTTGGGTAGTGAAGGGTGGGGTATAAATCCAATCTCCTCCTCCTCCTCCTCCTCCTGCATGATGATGTTGAAACAGGTTGTCAAATGTTTAGTTAATGCTTCCTTATGAAGTTGTCCTTAACATGAACGTTAGTGTGGAGGGAGGGCTATGTTTTGCCTTCTTCTTCTTCTTCTTCTTCTTCTTCTTCTTCTTCTTCTTCTTCTTCTTCTTCTTCTTCCACTAGGGTATTCATTGCCACCGCCTGTTCATTTTAGGGGTCCTGAATGAGAGGGACAGGACTTTCAACCCCCATTCCTCGTTCTGAGGCCTGGTCTCAAGGTCTCCCACTACCCAGCGTCTGGTTACCACAGAGACCAAATGCAGCTTTGGGTTTCCCCTGGAGGGTTGGCCACTGCTCTATAGTGAAGGCACATTGGCCCTGATCAGGTGGTTTCACCCATACTGTCTGGACCAAAATTGAAAGGCATACACATGCAACATTACTCAGCTTGTATGCATCTGTAATTGACACAAGGCTAGTTTCAAGGAGGCCTCACAGATAATATTTTTCTTCTGTCATTTGATTCCATATTGGAAAATTCCTTTTTTTGGTCCTATAGCAACTTGTTAACTGCCTTTTGATTGTAACAGGAGCCTATACATACCTTTTGACATTTGACCTCTGAGGAAGGCCCTTTTGGGCCAAAACGCATTAGGTCATAAGTGTTTCCTCTTGTGCATATGTCACTTTTATCATGTTATGAGGCTTGATTTGGGCCCTTGTATGTTTTTAAAAGTCTCTGCAATAAATGCATGTATTTTTACTTATAATTATTCTATATTTAAGTTTTAACTATTGGCCTCTTACTAGTTTTCAAACTTACCTTCATGGTTCTTGATTCCATTGGGTTGGCCACTTGTACCTTGACCCCTTCCCTCCAGGGCCAGCCTCAGGTTTTTTTACACACTAGACGAGGCTACCTTATGGCACCCCCCCAGGCGAGGCTACCTTGTGGTGCCCCCCCCCCCCGTGCCGGGCCTGTGTGCAGGGCCAGAGAAGGAGCTCTCCGCCTTCCCTGGAGAGACCAGCCAGCAGCCCCCCCCAGTGAGGGGGAGGGGGATTGGGAGCAAAAGGGTGGCACGGCCGGCATGCTAAGGGGTAGGCGGGGAGGCGCTTCCCAGCAGCCTCATTGGAGGGAATGGAGGAGCCGCCACCTCCTCCTCCTCAGTGTCAGGGTGGGGGGGGCACCCTCGGGAGAGGCAGACAGATACTTTCTGCTCCACTTCGCATCGTGAGAGATTAATCAGAGCCGGTAACTTTTCAAGAGCCGTAACTGTAACTGCATCCCCACCGCCGCTGCCAGCACATGGGGAAGGAGGGAAAGGAGCCTTGTGCACTGGGGGCGCCTCAGGATCAGGAGCGAGAGAGTGGCACGGCCGGTGTGCCAAGGGGTGGGCGGGTGGGGAGGCGCTTCCCAGCAGCCTCGTTGGAGAGAATAGAGGAGCCTCCTCCTCCTCCTCTTCGGTGCCAGGGTGGGGGGGCCCTGGGGGGGCCCCGGACAGATACTTTCTGCTCCACTTCGCACCACAAGAGATTAATCAGAGCTAGTAACCTTTCAAGAGCCGTAACTGTAACTGCGTCCCCAGCGCTGCGGGGAAGGAGGGAAATGAGCCTTGTGGTGGCACGCTGGGGGTGCCTGATCCCGCAGCGCAGGCTGGGCTGGGCAGCGAGGACGGCCGCTCTCTGCTGAGATCCGCCGCCATCACCCAATGACAGAGTGGGTGGCTTCCGCTCCCTGGCGCCACAGCTCTCCCTCCCAACAAACTGATGGGGTGCCCAGGACTCTGTGGCTGCCAGGATGCGTCTCCTGGTGGCGAGTTGAGCAGGGCTTTTGGCAAGAGAGGGACGGGGGTGCGGCAAGCCAGTGCAGCGCCCCTTTTCTGGGACCAGTCTAGGCTACTGCCTAAAATTTGTCAATGATGGGCCGGCCCTGCTTCCCTCCCCCTTGGGGCCCCCTTTATACAGTAGTGGCCCAACAGCAGTTGGAGAGGGGGGCTATGTGGTACAAAGAATTGCCACCAGCACCAAAGAGTAAAATATTAATCATCATCATCATCATCATCATCATCATCATCATCATCATCATCATCATCATCATCATCATCATCTTTCAATTTATTGATCGCTCAATCCTGCAGAGCTTGCTGGCTCTGAGCGATTTACAGTTTAAAAAGATTGTAGAAGAAAACGTTTGCAAGCATGCTTTAGCACCACACCAGATCAGTAATACAAAAACAAAAGAAAGGTGGTACTAATCACATCCTCTTTCCCTATCCTCTAAACATACCCTCACTGACGTTAACCATACGGTAGGCACCTAGTCTTAGAAAGTTACAGTTTCTCTAAAGCTCTCTCATTACCTTCTGGCTCCATGCAGGCCTTTCCCCAGAGCTCAACAGTCTGTTCTCTTCCAAGAAGCCCTGTAGCTAGGGATTTTGGGGTGAGGGGGCCTCGGGGGGTACAGCTAATTAAATCAAAGCTAATAATAACATTGATTCAATTTGGGGCCAGCCCGGAAAGGAGGGGGCCCGGAAGAAATGCTAGGGGGCCGGGCCCCGTGGGCCCCACATTAGCTACGGGCCTGCTTCCAAGGAGCAAGGACTTTTATTAAACCTGTGTCTCCACCCATTTTACATCACACTCTTCACCCCTTTTGACCTAGTCTGCCCAGGTCACAGAGGTGGACCCTGGGACACCCAGGTGCATCCTGGGGCATGCAGGTGCATCCTGGGAGCTCTCCTGGAAGGTATTCTGGGAAATTTCCAGGAGCTCCCTGGAGATTCTTCAGTGAACTCTCCCAGCCAGGTATTAGCATTTCTATAGCTGGAATTTAGCAGGTAATTGAGACAGGCTTCCTGCTATCCAAAGGAAAGGGAGAGAGACAGAGAGAAAACCCACAGGAACACTTTTAAAACTCAGGGGAAGGGGTGGTTCTCCACACCTGGCAAACCAGTTTGTATTGGGTTCTCCTAAAGTGTGAGCGTGCATAAAGGCACTGCTGATTCAAATGGATTGGCAGCCATTAGCATCACTACTTAGATGAACACCAAATGGTAGGATTTTATTGAAAGGTAGCATTTATCGATGGCTGATTTATATGATTTGTGAGCAATCTAATTGCCTATGCAAGAAAATGCCTACTGTGCAGAACAGTTAAACAACGGGGGGGGGGGGTACTAAAAGTCAACTGGGCTGTTGCACGTGCATGAAAAGTCAGTAGCTCTGTACTACATTGTTAGTAAGGAATAAAGTGAAGCAGTTTGCTGAACATCCATGAACTCTTTGATGGACTATCATACCAACTGTTCAAAAACCAGGTCTCTGTTTACAACTGGCAAACAGGATGTGAGCCGAACTGGTGGGTGTTCAATCCCTAGTTTATAGGGTTTCCAACCTCCAGGTGGCACCTGGAGATCTCCCAGTATTACAGTCGATCTCCAGATGACCAAGATCAGTTCCCCTGGAGAAAATGGCTGCTTTGGAGGGTGGATTGAAAGGCATGATACCATGATGAGGCCCTCCCCACCCCAACCCCTCCTTTCCAGGTTCCCCCCCCCAAACCTCCAGGTATTTCCCACTCCAGAGCTGGCAACTCCCAGCTCTTGATAATGTTCCTTTAACACCAGGGCCAACCATCAGAAGCCAATGGAGGTTCAGGTCACAAATGTGGTTTTAACATCTACGCCAGATGAGGAAACTGGTCTCCTTCCTGTCTCACCCCAACTTAGCCACAGTGATCCATACAAGGATCACCCCCAGATTAGATTGCTGTGACTTGCTCTATACAGGGCTACCCTTGAGACTGCCCGGAAACAGCAACTGGTTCAGAACGCAGTGGTTTGTGTTCTCACGGGAACCTCTTTCAGAGCCCACATTCAGCCGGTGCTCTGCCAGCTGCCCTGGCTCCATAATGAATACCGCATCCGGTTCAAGGTTTTGGTACTATCCTTTAAAGTCCTAAATGGTCTGGGTCCAACATACCTTTGGGCAGGGGTCATTTTGTAGAAAAAGAGGTGCAGGAGCTCATTAGCATACCTCATTAGCATAACGTATTTGCATGTGCCACACCCCCTGACATCACCGGAAGTGTGTCAGCAGGCAACACCCACCGCTCAGGCTCCACTGGACTGTTTTGGATTGCTAGCTATTGGGGGGGGAGTGCAGCGCAGATATGCCCTCACAGAGGAGGGAGAGCTTGTACCTGGGGGGGGGGGCTCTGCAACTTACCTGGCTACTTCTTGCTCCTCATGGCCCAACTGAGGGCTGCTGGGAGCAGGGGGCGGGGCTTGTTGCATGTGCCCGCCCCCTGGGCTCCTTACTGCCGGAGCTCCACTCCTGTGCGCTCCTGCAGGAAATGACCCCTGCCTTTCGGACCACCTCTCCTGGCACCCCCCTCCCCAAAGAGCTCCATGCTCAGTGGATAACAACCCACTGGTTATCCCTGGCCCAAAGAGTATCCAGCTGTCCTCGACCAGAACCTGGGCTTTCTGGGCCCTGGCTTCGACCTGGTGGAACGCTCTGCCAAGTGAGATCTGGGCCCTGTGGGATTTGATGCAGTTTCACAGGGCCTGCATGTCAGAGATGCTTCGCCAGGCTTACGGCTGAGGGCACTGTTGGGTCCATCCTAGACTGGCCTCCCTCTCTTCCCTCTCCCACCTCCCGCTCTCTTGTTTGGTTTTTGTCTCCTTATCTGATTAATTGTAGGATATTTATTCCACCACTAGGTTGTGTGTGTTTTTTTCCATGTGCCATCTTTCAGCTGTTAGTATTATTACAAGTATTATTTTAATAGCTTAATATTACAGGTATTGTTTTACGATTGCTGTTAGTAAATGTCAATTGCATACGTTTTAGCAAGGATCTAGGAAGTCCTCAAGGTAGCCAGGGAACAGCTGCCCTCCCCCCTCCTCTTCAGGACTAGCTGGCTTGAGGTGGAACAGATAACGGCTTGGTTCCTTTATTGCTGAATTATTTGCCATCCCACCCCCCTCCCCAAATCACACCACAAGGTCTTTCACAGGGATGTCATAAATTAAGATGCATCGATGTATCGAGTGCATCTGTTTGGTTCTACGCTCCTTTGTCTTCTGCAAATAGCACGGCAGCCTCAATGCCCAGCCGACTGCCTTTACGCAAATGATGCTGCGGTCTGTATCATTAATATTCAGCGATTGTCTGTCATAGACACCTTACTGTACATCTGTTATGCAAATTTATGTTAATTCGAGCTCACTGACAGCTGCCCCAGTTCCCTTCCTAAAAATGATCTTTCCCCCCATTTTGAAGTTTGCAATCTGTTCCTGAAAAAAACCTTAATCCAACAATTAACTGGGATGGCTAAACAGAAATTTTGTGCAGGGATGTCTAAAAATACAAATGTGAGCTTTTTAAACAGATGAGATTGTCCCCTTAACGTCATTTGTTTTGTATGCAATTTAGAGAAGGGTGAGCACTGATCTTTGCAGAGACCATATTGGGATTGTTTTCTGTTTTCTCTGCATAGCAAAATGTTCTACAGGGAAAAGCACAACCACTCCCCGAAAGGTTTTTGGCATTCAACTCATTTTGTCATTAGTATTTGAATGCCTATTCTCTCCTCCATAATTCACTTTAGGTTGTTTTCACATAGATTGGATACCATGAAGATCCAGCTTTACATTTCTTCATTCTCACAGATAAAAGCCAAGAGCCTTGAAAAGGCAGGTGTGGCTTCAAGAAAGAAGACAGTCATATTTCAATCCTTATACTAATAGTGAAAGGCGCCCCCTGCGTGCGGATATCTAAATCCGCACATCGGGGGCACCTGGGGGGCAGGGAGATTTCTGTGGACACTTGGGGCAGTCCCCAGGTGTGCACAAAAATCTGAAAACTTAACAAAACTATCGGGGGGATATTTAAATCCCCCCAAAACTAAACAAGCGTTCCCTGCGCATGCGCAGGGAACGCGCGGGGGAAGGGAGCGAGCGACCGATGAGGCCCCGCGGCTGCGGGCCTCGCTTTGAGGCGGCGGGGAGGGAAGCGGCGGCCACACGAAGGGGAGGGAGAGAGACAGCCGAGGCCTCGCTTTGAGGCGGCGGCGGGGGCAGGGAGGGAAGCGGCGGCCACACGAAGGGGGGGGAGAGAGACAGCCGAGGCCTCGCTTTGAGGCGGCGGCGGGGGCAGGGAGGGAAGCGGCGGCCACACGAAGGGGAGGGAGAGAGACAGCCGAGGCCTCGCTTTGAGGCGGCGGTGGGGGCAGGGAGGGAAGCGGCGGCCACACGAAGGGGGGGGAACGAGACAGCTGAGGCGTCCTTTGAGGCGGCAGCGGGGGCAGAGACGGAAGCGGTGGCCACACGAAGGGGGGGGACGAGACAGCCGAGGGGTCCTTTGAGGGATGGGGGGGAAGCTTGCCTGCTTCTTCCTCCCCTGCTCTGTGTGGAGCTCCGTCGCTCCTCCCCCCTCCCCGCGATTCGCGGGTCCCCTTTCTTGTACTAGCTAACTGGAAATGATGGTCAGAAACCCTCGCTTTGGTGTAGTGGTTAAGTGCGCGGACTCTAATCTGTGAGGACCGGGTTTGATTCCCCACTCCTCCGCTTGCACCTGGCTGGATGACCTTGGGCAAGCCATAGTTCTGATAAGAGCTGTTCTTGAAAAAGAGCAGTTTCTGCCAAGAGCTGTCTCAGCCCCACCTCCCTCACAGGATGCCTGTTGTGGGGAGGGGAAGGGAAAAGAGTTTGTAAGCTGCTCTGAGACCCCTTCAGGTAGTGAAGGGCCATGGGGTATGAATCCAATCTCTTCTTCTTCTTCTTCTTCTTCTTCTTCTTCACCCTCCTCCTCCTCCTCCTCTTCTTCTTCTTCCTATCCAGAACCACTGATGATTGGAGCTGACCTGGGTGGCCCGGGCTAGCCTAGTCTGGTCATATCTGGGAAGATAAGTAGAGTTGACCTTATTCAGTACTTGGATGGGAGACCTCCAAGGAAGTCCAGGGTAGTCATACAGAGGCAGGCAAGGACAGCCCATCTCTGAACATCTGTTGTCTTGAAGTCTCAGGAGCTAAGCAGGGTCGGTCCTGGTTAGTACTTTGATGGGAGACCACTGAAAAAGTCCAGGGTGGCTACACAGAGGCCCCTGCCACACGGGGGGGGGAAAGTACGGCCAAAGTGCGGCTTTTTAAAGCCACACCAAAAGAAACATGCGACGGCGGGATCACATAGATCCCCTGAGCCACCGCGCAGTTCCTCCCCAGCATGATCAGATGCCGGGGGGGGGGGGGGG
>NW_015177050.1:305181-312714 GCF_001447785.1 Gekko japonicus
GTCCTCCTCTGTAGGAGGTTCTTTTTTGCAGTGGCTTTTCCGGGTTTAGGGACGGATCGGGGACGGGTGCTTCCCAGATGTTGCGGTGAGATCGCGCCTGTTTGCTGCGCCCCCGATCCGTCCCTCTCCCAGGCCAAAATCTTCCGTGTGACCGGGGCCAGAGGCAGGCAATGACAAACCACCTCTGTTTTTCTCTTGCCCTGACCTGGATGGCCCCGGCTAGGCCTGATCTCATCAGATCTTGGAAACTAAGCAGGGTTGGCCTTTATTAGTCATTGGATGGGAGAGGCAGGCAGGCCATGGCAAACCACCTCTGAACATCTCTTGCCTTAAAACCTTTGTGGGGTCACCGTAGGTCGGCTGTGACTTGACTGCACTGTCCCCGCCATGTGCTCGAACTGGGATGGGAGACAGAAACATAGGCAAAGCAGAAGTCAGTTCTGAGTTCACAACTGATTGGTAGAAGGAGCCCGTAGGAAATCCAAGGGTACGTCATTTGCTTTTGTGATGACTGAAGTGGCTTTAAAGACCAGCTAGCTCCCTGCTTCCCATTGCTCAGCCTGTGTATTAGTAAACACACAAAGAACCCCAGAAGTGTTTTAAGCCACCCGTGTGCTCTCCGTAGAAGAAAATAGAAACCATAACAGTTGCTCCTAGATCTTCCTGATGCTGGAGGTGGCGGTGAACCCCACATGCATGAAATGCATTTCTAGAAGAGAAGAAGAGAAGAGATTGGATTTATACCCCGTCCTTCACTACCCAAAGGTGTCTCAGAGCGGCTTACAAACTCCTTACCTTTCCCCTCCCCACAACAGCTCTTATCAGAACTACGGCTTGCCCAAGGTCATCCAGCAGCTGCAAGTGGAGGAGTGGGGAATCGAACCCGGTTCTCCCAGATTAGAGTCCACACACTTAACGACTACACCAAACTGGCTCTTGACACTCTTGACAAGGGTTTTAGCACTTGACACTAGGGTTCCCAACCTCCTGGTTGGGCCTGGAGATCTCCACGTGACAGAGCCTGGTCCCTTTGGCATCTGGAGGATGGGCTCTATCATGGCACTGAACCCCATCGAGGTCCCACCCTTCTCCAAACCTTCCCCTCCCCTGGCTCCATTCCCCAATCTCTTGGAATTTCCCAACCTGGAGGTGGCCACCCTTCTTGAGGCAGTGTGGGTAAATATCGAATGTGTTGTTAATGTATGGGTTGCAAGGGCCAGATTCCAGCCATTATGGGGTTAACTTGTTTACCTTCTGTACCATACTTTAGAATGACCTGGAAGGAGACCTGGCAGACAGCCAATGCAAGAATAGCCCACGAAAGTAAATGGTATTGATTGGCTAATGTATTCAGGTGATTTCCTTCTAGAGGTCAAGAAGAAGGAGGAAACTCCAATGTTGTGTGAACATGTGTTTGTAGCTGTAGCATGTGTTTGTAACAATGTAGCTCTAGATAGCGCCTTTGTTTGTAGGTTTCCTGTGTACCTTTTACCCTTAGAAATAAAGGTTTTTTCAAAGAAAGAAATGTCTCCTCTCCAGTGAAGCAAAGATTCGTTGCAAACTCTGAGTATTTAAGTATTTTGACTAATTTCCCCAACAAAATGCAGGGCTGGGTGAGACATGCAGCGCAACCTTATCCATGTTTTTTTAGAAGCCAGTCCCACCAAGTCCAAACAGGGACCTATTTCCAGTTAGTTAAGTACTTATAATATTGCATCCTTCGATTCTTTGTCCTTTCAACCTCTGCTCTTTAAATGTCTTTGGCAACGGAGCAAAAGCAGAGAACAGACTCATTGCCCAAGGCCAAAGCCAAAGATTATCATTAACCAGCAGGGCCACGGCTAATTTGCATATTTAATTATCACTGAGAAACCTGGCAATTAACACACTGGGGCTGCAGTCCCTCCCTTCGGCTCTGTAGCCAGCTGGTGGGGTGACCCCTTACAGGACTGCCAGTCTGGACCTCCCAAGCGGCAAAACTCCTCGCCCCCCCCCCACCAGTCATGAAGAGGACCCAAATACCTGGTGAGTTATTTTATATTTGAGACACTTTGACAGTTTAATTTTGGTACGGGGGGGTAGTAAGGGGAAAGACAGGAGAAATTTAAGGAGAGACACAAAATTCTCAGTAAAATACAAAATCAGGGCCTCAGCCACAAGTGCCGGAAACCGCGGGGGGGGGGGAGTGTGGCTATTTGCGCCGTCGCATTCTGATCCGCCATTATGCAATCAGACACGATGGCAGCACACTGGGGTTTCATCCTTTGGTGCGCGCTGCAAAGAGGACGGTCGGAGGGAATAGGCGCGTGCCGGCGGGATCACACCGAACGAGTCTGTCTGCAGCCCGTGGCAAACCATTTGCTAGTAGATCTTTGCAGGTACTTTTACAACTGTGCATCTTTGGCGGCACACCACGGGTTGGCCACGGGTGCGCTACGCTTCCCAGATGTTGCGGTGTGATCGTGCCCTGAAAATCCACCCAGCATTCATGCCTTTCGCGCTGCAAATTCTCCATGTGACCGGGGCCCAAAATGTTTAATTTGCAAAAAGCGGCACTGTTTAAAAGCACGTGTAGTTCCCTTTTCAAACCTAAGAGCTATGCAGATGTTCAAAAGTGCAGATGGAAGGGAGCTGGATTGAGCCTGCATGTCCCATCCATGAGGTTAGGGTTGCCAGCTTTGGTGGGGAAATACCAAGAGATTTTTTTTGGGGGGGGAGCCTCAGAAAGGCAGGGTCTGCAGAGGACAGGGACCACAGTGGGAACAATGCCATAGAATCCACCCTCCAAAGCAGCCATTTTCTCTCGTCTGGAGATCAGTTGTAATAGTGGCAGATCTCCAGGCCCCATCTGGAGTTTGGCAACCCTGCCTGAGGCCACAGTGAACATTTATGGAGAGCCTCCTGTGCATCCAAGGGCATTCTGGTTAGCTTTTCCGTGCAAATGGGGGGGGGGGACCCAATCCCACAAAAGTACCTGCATCTGTGTGTGCACACGGGGTACTCTGCAGATGTTTGGCTGAATGTTCAGATGTCAGTAGGACCGGTGGCAGCAATCCCATGCCTTGTTGCATGCATATGCTGTATGGGCCATCTTCAATCCCACCCTCAATCCTCTGCACTCAATCATTGGAGGAATGGGGGGGATAGGGGGGATGGTGTTGATGGTGATGCCCTAGGAATTTCCCCCAGCCTCGATGGAGTCCTGACACTCCAGTGTCCCTGGGCACTACCCTCCAAAATCCCCCAGCATTTGCCAGCACAGGGCTGGGAACCCTAACACCCTTACACACACACAATAACAACCAGTTTGGTGTAGTGGTTAAGTGTGCGGACTCTAATCTGGGAGAACCGGGTTTGATTCCCCACTCCTCCACTTGCACCTGCTGGATGACCTTGGGCAAGCCATAGTTCTGTCAGAGTGGTTCTTGAAAAAGAGCAGTTTCTGTCAGAGCTCTCTCAGCCCCACCTACCTCACAGGGTGTCTGTTGTGGGGAGGGGAAGGGAAAGGAGTTTGTAAACTGCTCTGAGACTCCAAGTGAAGATTGGGGTATAAATCCAATCTCCTCCTCCTCCTTCTTCCTCGAGATACCCCATTTGGTGCAAAATGCAGAGGAGACAGCATAGTGGTAGAATTTCTAATTTAGAGGCAGTGTTCATTAATTTACCTTAGTTTGTTCTGAAACAACTCTTGCTATAGGAGATGTTCTAGTTGCTCTTTATATGAAAGTAGTTTTAAGTCATTCCTCATTCTGGTAGTTTCCCTCTGGACCCAAAAATATTGAAGTTGTTCCTATTTAGGTAGCACTATGCAAACCTATGCCGAGTTAGGCCCATTGATTTCAATAGGCTTAGATCAGAGTAGCTCTGCCTAGGATTGCACTGTAAAAGTCACATTCCCCAATCCAGCAAAAAACAAAACAAGAAAAACCCTACACATCACAAGATGTCTACAAGCACAGGTTGCATTTATATACATTTTGGAAATGCTCTAATACTCGGGTTGCCAGCTCTGGGTTTGGGAAATACCTGGAGATTTTGGGGTGGAGCCTGGTTTAATTATTGATTTGTTAGTTATTGGTTGATTAATTAAATTAGAGGATATACTGTGTTAGTGGATTTGTTGAATTGTTTAATTTAAACATTGGTTGTTTAAATTTCGTTTAGTAGTAGGGTAGGGATTAATGTATAAGAACTAATAGTTAATGGTCTGAGTTAGTATTAGGAAATTTAGTTAGTTCTTGGATATATATAAATCGTAAGGTTTATTGGGGAGGGGGAGAACTGCTGAACTGTTAAATTAGCATTGCATTGGTTAATTGATGTTTAAATTGAGTATTATTGTGTAGCTGTAAGACCGGTGAGGTGGTGTTCAGGGAGGTCCAGTAGGGGAGGCCACCATGGGGTCAGGGATCGAGTAATCGAGGATATGGGAGATATGGCAATGAGTCCAGGTATTATAAGTGAAGGAAGCGGAGATATGGTCATGCTCGGCTTCCTTCCAGTCTTCACCCCATCCCGAGACATGTTGGTAGTGGGGCTAGGAAATTTCACATCTCTCCGGCACTGATTCTGTGCAATGCCTCAACACTGCAAAATTATTTTGCAGCAAATAAAGTGGACTTGGTATGTGTGACTAAGACCTAGGTATGGGAGGGTGAAGCAGTTGCCCTGAAAAAGCTGACCCCGTCTCAGGGTTCTTGGTCATCCATGAGTCCTGGAGAAAAGATCAGGGGTGGTGACACTCATTCAAGAGTCTTTCTCATTTAGGCTACTCCCCACACCAAAGATCGCTGGCATTGATTGTATGGGCCTAGCTGTCAAACTCAGACTCTTGTTTGCCATGTTTTCTGGGGACCTGAAGCCCGCAGAGGGAGGGAAATTCCTGAGGGAGGGGTGTGAGTGAGAAAGTGTGAGAATAGCTCTGTTGTGGTGGTGATGTAACACTTCTTAAGATACCTCCCATCTCAGGGATGACCGTGGATATTGACTGTGCTTGCTTCACTGTCAAAGATAACATAACAGTGTATTTACAGGTGGGGGTTTACAGCATTCGAAAGCTAAGTGGGAGGATTGTGGGGTGTGATTGGATGGGACCCAAGGGAGGTGTTTGAACTGTTTATAACTGTAGGTTTTTGTGCCAGAACCTCAGTTCTGACACGATACCGGTCTCAGCTTGGAACATCTTTATTCCTCAACAAACAAATCACTGCCAGAGAGTGTTGTTGAGAGTAACTTTGTCTCAGAGTCTGACACTAGCATGGGAAACTGAAGAGCATTTGGCTATCTGGCTGGTGTACTGACTGCCTAACACACCAGCAGGTACCCTGTTGAGCCTGTTGGAGGCAGCAGCCGGCTATACCTTGGAGCACCCCAAACTTTTAGTCCTGGAGGACTTCAGTGTCCATGCTGATGAGATTGCCTCTGTACAGGCTGTGGACCTAGTGTCGCCCACGGCAGCACTGGGGCTCTCTCAGATTGTATCAGCTCCCACACATCAAGCAGGCTACATGCTGGATCTGATCTTTGGGATGGGAATAAATGTGGACCTAAGTGCTGTTGAAGCAGTGCCATAATAGGAGCACTTTGAGAAGGAAGAAGAGGAAGAAGAAGAAGACACCTTCTTCGTAGTGTTCTTAGAAGACACCTCCAGGTGACACCTGGAGATCCCCTGCTGTTACAGTTGATCTCCAGGTGGCCAAGATCAGTTCCCCTGGAGGAAAAGGCTACTTTGGAGGGTGGACTCTATGGCGTTATACCCCACTGGAGTTTTCCCCACCATGAACTTTGCCCTTCCCAGAATCTACCCCTCAAATTTCCAGGTATTTCCCAACCCAGAGCTGGTAATCTTAGTTCACCCTTCCTACAAAGCCTATCACAAACCCCACTGTCTCTCATTCTAAATGGTCACTGGTTTGAATTGCTTTTGTTTTTCAGTGCCCCTTTAGAAGAAAGAAAAATACACCCACTGCTATAGTGTTCTCATTCCTTGCTTTACCGCTTTGCTTATCTTTAAATAAATAACTATTCTGATGACATTTGCAAAGATGGAACTGGAAGGTCTTGAATAAGGAGGAATCTGTTCGTCACAGAGAGGGTGACTAAAGTGAGCATAAGGTCCACAGCCAACAATGGAGTACACGCTTATCAGAAAGGACTAATTAATACCTGTCAAAATAAATATTAGGGACTTAAATAAGGAGAAATTAAAGACCTGAGTGCAAACTTAGAAATCCGGCTAGGGGGAGAAATAAAAATCCCGTTGAAAGCACTGCTAGTCATTCAGAAAAAAAAGAAAACACCTAGCAATTTAGAAAGCAAATAGAATATACTCAGTGAACAGAATAAATAAAAATGGGAGGAAAGGATGCACACTTGCAGAAACCCTGGGAGGGGAAAAAAGTGTTGACAGCAGAGTTTACATTTCAGAAAACAAACTGCTAGCAATTTAGAAAGTTAATACAATGAACTTGGGGGAGAATTATATAAGAAGTTGACAGAAAACCAGAAGCAGTTTAAAAAGCATAAATGGCCATTTCCATGTCTCCCCCTCCCCTTTTGAGAAAACTACAGCAAGGACATTTGTAAGGAAAATAATGGTGCTCATTTAGGGCTGCCAACCTCCAGGTGGGGCCTGGAGATGTCCTGGAATTACAACTGAGCTCCAGACTACAGGAATCAGTTCCCCTGGAGAAAATTGCAGCTTTGGAGGGCTGGATTCTGTGGCATTTTACCCCACTGAGGTCTCACTCTTCCTCAAACCCCAACTGGCAAGCTCCACGTTGGGAAATTTCAGGAGATCTGGAGTATGGAGCCTGAGATTTGGGGATGGGGGGGGGGAGAGATCAGCAGGGTAAACAGCATAGAGTCCACCCTCCAAAGCAGCCATTTTCTCCAGGAGAATTGATCTCTGGAGGTTGGCAACCGAAATTGTGAGTAGTGCTCGCTTCTCTTACATGAGGTTGGGGCATGAAAACTGTAGTGACTGAGCCAGGCTCAGGAAAACCAGAAAAGTAAAGATGAGAAAACATCCATGTAACCCAAGGGGTTTGGTTCTGGTGTGCCCGTCCCAATAAGACACAACAGGTGAGGTTTCTTCTCAGTAACAGGAGGAGATTTCATTCGGATAAAAGAGAATGTCAGCACAGACAGCCAAGAGGGCCACTGCCCGGGGGAGGCGCTGCTGCCCTTATATAACTTCCTATCTGTCAATCATCCCTCTTACTCTGTTGATTGGACAACTGACGCACGCAGCATTCATGATGTGTTCATGCCTTGGACTCAAGCTGTGTCCTTATATTGCAAATGTCTAGGTGGGAAACTTTTATCAGTCCCACATCCATGGCACAGAAAAATAAATAGATTCACTGGCAAAGGAAAATTGGTGAAGGCAGGTAAAAGGAAGCAGATTTATTATAGGGAAGAAACGAACACTTCCCCTCCCAAGACAGCAATCCATCCTTCCTTCCTTCCTTCCTTCCTTCCTTCCTTCCTTCCTTCCTTCCTTCCTTCCTTCCTTCCTTCCTTCCTTCCTCC
>NW_015177050.1:312788-342843 GCF_001447785.1 Gekko japonicus
TTTGGGGGTGGAACCAGGGGCGGGTGGGGGTTTGGGAGGGGAGGGAGGGTGGTAGACCTAGGTGAGAGTGTGTGACTGGCCCAAGGCCACCCAAAAAGCTTCCATGGAAGGAGAGGGAGTCAAACCTGGCTGTCCCAGGTCCTAGTCCGACACTTCCAACCATGACACCACACTAGAGTTTTTTCATAGGGATAAACAAGCAAAGAAAATAAATACTAGCTGTGCTAATGCTAGTCTATTTTCCTTTTTCAAATGTGTAAAGTTTTATTTCTTATAAGAAATAAAATCAAATTAAAGGAAAATCAATTAACTATTTTAAAAAGTACAAATACACGCTTTAAATTGTATGTACTACTATTTTGTTACTCACTAAGAATTTTAGCTAATTATGAAAAGTTTTGCATAGAGCAATCAAAAAAGTTAAAAACCAATGTTTTACATCCTTAGAATGTTGCATTAAACTTATAGGATAAAAGCCATGGAAGGTAGCAAAATACACAACCTGCAATCAGTTTTTGCAGATTTCCACTTGTTTAAACTCAGTAATGAGATTTCGGTGATGATTTCCATTCTATTTCGGCAGTCAGAAAAATTGGACAAGAGTGTGAATTGTAGTTTATATTAATTCAAATTCTGTCAGTGCGGCTTCAGTAGATGTCATTTGTTTCCAAGTTTCATAATGTGCAAATTATGTTATATATTCTGCATTACTACAGAAATTAATTTCGTTTCCAGAAACCAATTGAGTTTTCTGTCTGTGGAACGGCATACAGCAAGCACATCAATTGAAATGCTGAGCAACACCTTACAAAATGGGACTTCCGCTGGAGAGATTAACACTCTGATTAAACTAAATTAATTTATGTTGTATACATTCCACGTTAAGAAGAAAGTTCCCTGAATTTCCATGCTGTAACATCTATTCTAAAATAGCTTTAGGGCAGAGCAGAGCTGCAGAAAAATTATCTCACAAAGGACATTTAAAGTTGAATTTAGAGACTCAGGTGAACGTTCCAAAGAATTTGGAGGAAACAGAGCCATTTTGCTCATACTTCTCTCCTCCTATGCAGGTCTACTCAGAATCCGGTCAACCTTTGATACATATATACACACTATGAGGGTTTTTATAGCCACAGTCAGAAGGAGTTATTTGAATCTGCATTCCCTGGATGTGTGTGCTTAAAAATTCAAGAAAGCTTTGCATACAACCTAATTCTTTTGCCACACAGAATATCTGGAATGCCTTATAATCAACCTGCTTTGGCAATAACATGTTTATATGTCCGAGTGTGCATGTATACAATAATTTGACCACTGAGGAAGGCCTTGGAGGCCGAAAAGTGCTTGGTCCTGTTTTAATGTGGTTCAAGGTTATCACCCTAGAGATATTGGATTGTGGTCCTGTTTTATTGGTTCAAGGCTCTTAACCTAGGCTGCGGTCACATGTGCCGTGGGCTGCGGAGGGGAAGAGAGCCTGTTTCCCCTGGTGGAAATTGACATCGTGTGGCAAGATCACACATCCTTTGTAGCTGCAGACTCAGCCCATCACTGCCGGATCAGACAGCACGGTTGGGCGAGTGGGGGCGGGGTGCCTTTTGTTTCCCATGTGAATAAATGAGGAATCACACCTCCACACTGAGGGTTCCCCATGGAGTATGCGATTATGTGCATACTACTAAGTGAGGGGGGGGGAAACGGCACCTAGTCGGGCTGAAATGAGCAGACCATCCTGATGGCATGAGAAAGTGCTTGAGTGATCAGACAGGGCAAAGTTCATCTGTAGCCCATCAGCAAACATTTGGATCAGACTTTCCCCGGTGACTTTTAACTCCACTTCCGTGGCGGAGCAGCACAGGGTGCCGATGACTGCGGGACCTTTCCCAGATGTTGCTGTCTGATCGTGCCCTTTAGATCCATCAGGCATTCACAGCTGAGTCGGATCTAAAGGCACGTCTGACCACGGCCCTAGAGATATTGAATTGTATCATGTTATATAGATCCAAGACTTCTACGTTCAAATAATCACTGCTTGACGGGTGGAATGTGCCTATGTTTTTAAAGTAGAGTTTTAGTGCACTTTGTAGTAAATACATATATTTTGTTTAATTTATTTCTCATAATTTTCTCTCATCCAACCTTTGGGTACCTTGCTCAGAATCCTACTCAGGTTTATTCAATGGAGCTCACTCCAAGGAAAGTGTTCTTAGAAAGCGGGGTACAGTCTAAGTCAGGGGTGTTGAACTCATTTGTTATGAGGGCCGGATCTGACATAAACAAGACCTTGTTGGGCCGGGCCACGTGTGTGTCATAAAATGCAATGCCAGGTAGCGGAGATATAAACTTTATAAAGGACACAAACACAAAGGGTGGTTTTTTTATTTAAAATAAAAACATGCTTAAAACATTAGCACTCTTGCAATATTTTATTTATTTCACAGTGTCTGATAACTGATACCTCTTGCTCTGAATTATTGCATCAAAATGTCTGTGCTGTTGCAGTCTTGAGTATGCTGTTCAGGTGCGTATCTGTAAGCTGCAAACCTACGATGACGCAGCAGCAGCAGAACTGGAAGAAGCAGCAGAAGACAGCCAGTTCCACTGCGGGCCTGAGAGAAGCCCTCCAGGGGCCTGATCTGACCCGCGGGCCGCATGTTTGGCACCCCTGGTCTAAGGTAAAAGGAGACAATGAAAGTAGGATTGGTGCTTTAAAGCAGGATTAGTTCTTTGACATCAGTGCACTCCCAAGAAGGCCCTGTACAACTAGGTGAGGTTGCCAGGCAGAGCCTGAAGATGGCGAGCTCTGAAGACTGTTGGCCAACCATACCCCCCCCCACACACACACTCACACACTTTGCTTTTTTAAGGATTCAGTGGTACATTTGGGGTTCCAAATGCATCATGCAAAGTTGGGCCTTGGAGCTGCTGAGCTGGACATCTGATTCACTCAGGTTGCCAACCTCCAGGTAGGTGCCCAAATGTTAACACCAATAATAAATGAATTTAATAATAGTAAGACATATAAAGTACTCAGAATAAATTTTCCATAAACAACAGGTAGAAATTCACTGGTAAAGTTGAATACAGGTAGAAATTCACAGGTGGAGTTTTTCCACAAACAATTTGTAATACATTCAAAAAAGTCCTTGATGTGTACAGATGTAGTAGTGTTTCTGCTGGGGGTCCATCGAGTCAGCTGGCTGAGACACTACTACATCCTTACAGTTCAAGGACTTTTTTGAATGTATTACAAATTGTTTGTGGAAAAACTCCACCTGTGAATTTCTACCTGTATTCAACTTTACCAGTGAATTTCTACCTGTTGTTTATGGAAAATTTGTTTTGAGTACTTTATATGTCTTACTGTTATTAAATTCATTGATTATTGGTGTTAAAATTTGGGCACATGCATTTCTTTTCTTGTTTTCATATATTGCTGAACCTCCAGGTTGGGCCTGGAGACCTCACAGAATTACAACCGATCTCCAGTCCACAGAGGCCACTTTGCCCTGGAGAGAATGGCAGTTTTGGAGGGTGGACTCTGTGCCATTATACCCTGCTGAGGTCCCTCCCCTCCCAAAATTCCACCTTCCCCAGACACCATCCTGAAATCTCAAAGAATTTCCCAACCTGGAGTTGGCAACCCCATGATTCACCAGTAATACTAAGCAAATTCAGGGTAACCTTTACTCTTCCTCCCAAAGACAGAATCAGGTAGGTAGCCGTGTTGATCTGCAGCAGCAGAACAGTTTGAGTCCATATGTCAGGGTCTCCGTTAATTATTCTCAGCATTCTACAGGTAAGGATACATCTGCTCATCACTCTCCAATTTTGACATATTTATTTCCATCACTATGTTTCCCCCCAGAATTAAACCCAAGCAAATGGTAACCTAAGCTTTTTATTCATGTTTGGTCCTTGAGGCTGTTAAATATGCCCCTGTATAAATTGATGGTGCGACCTCATTTGGAGTACTGTGTACAGTTCTGGTCACCACATCTCAAAAAGGATATTATAGCATTGGAAAAAGTGCAGAGAAGGGCAACTAGAATGAAAAAAAGTTAAAGCGCTGGGGGCTCTTTAACTTGGAGAAATGACGGCTGAGGGGTGACATGATCGAGGTTTATATTATGCATGGGATAGAGTAGGTAGAGAAAGAAGTACTTTTCTCCCTTTCTCACAGTACAAGAACTCATGGGCACTCAATGAAATTGCTGAGCAGTCGGGTTAGAACAGATAAAAGGAAGTACTTCTTCACCCAAAGAGTGATGAACACATGGAATTCACTGCCACAGGAGGTGGCGGCAGCTACAAGCATGGACAGCTTCAAGAGGGAATTAGATAAGCAAATGGAGCAAATGGAGCAGTGGCTCACACTCACACACACAATATAGAACTATAAGGAAGCAGAGGTGATTGATAGCTTATGGAGGGGTGATACAACCTGGTCCAGATGTGCAGAGGTCCATGAAGAAAGGATTGTGGCCTGAACTCGAAGTGCTTAGGGGTGGACTGCCATTTTGGATTATGGCAGAAAACACACGGGTCTGAGGCCATGTGTACGCTGGGATATACCCTATGGAAGACAATGCAGACCAATGGGCGGTCCTGAGGGCTGGTCTCAGGTGAGAACAATAGATTTCCTGGACCCATGATGAGTCCTAGGGGTGTGTGGCATCAGGATGGGCAAGGCCTAGATGTGACCAATGAGCTTCCAGAGAGGCAAGGTCTGAATTTAACAATAGAAGCCAGGTGCTGGGTGGCTAGTTGAATGGATTAT
Source organism: Gekko japonicus (assembly GCF_001447785.1). Taxonomy (NCBI): domain Eukaryota; kingdom Metazoa; phylum Chordata; class Lepidosauria; order Squamata; family Gekkonidae; genus Gekko; species Gekko japonicus. Next base: position 317,566 of record NW_015177050.1, read on the forward strand.
CTGACCACTAATGGTCCTGGCCAGGGTAAACAAAAGGTGGGAGACAGTCCCTGATTAGCGTCAGGAAGGATCGTTAATAATTTGAATGCTTGATTGGTTTATCCCAGTATCCTGAGGGACAGAGCAGGAAAGATAAGTATTCAGTACAAAGAATTAAATAGACTTTAGAAATGTAGATACTTTACCTGCTAGAATTCATTGTTATTCCATAAGCATAATCTCTGCGGGGTGGAGGGGGAAGACTGGAGGCTTGCTCTGAGGTTGCCTGTCACCTGAAAATGGAGACCCCTTTTTCAGAGCTGTGGCTAGCTCTGTGTTTCAGAACCAAGAGTGCCTTCCTTGGCCTGAGTTTTGTGGGTCTCTGGATCAGGTTCAAAGTTGGGTACTCTTGCTATGGGGTTACCCAATAGTAAAAGACAGCGCCTCTGGCAACAGTAGGGGTGTCATTAGCAGGGGTAATTTAATAGAAAAAGAGGTGCAGGAGCTCATTTGCATAACTTATTTGCATATGCCACACCCCCTGACATCACCGGAAGCATGTCAGAAGGCAACACCCACCGCTCAGGCTCCACTGGACTGTTTTGGATTGCTAGCTATTGGGGGGGGGGAGGAACATGCAGATCTGTCCTTGCAGAGGAGGGAGAGCTTGTACCTGAATAAAACTTGGTCTTAAAGGTACCAAGGAGGGGGGGGGGGGCTCTGCAGCTTACCAGGCTGCTTCTTGCTCTGACTGAGGGCTGCTGGGAACAGGGGGTAGGGCTTGTTGCATGTGCTTGCCCCCTGGGCTTTTTACTGCCGGAGCTCCACTCCTGTGCGCTCCTGCAGGATTGCCAAATCTGGCCTGGGAAATTCCTGGGGATGGGGTATGTGTGCCTGGGAAAAGCAGAGCATTTGACTTAGCTGAAAATGGAGAAGCAGCAGCTGCTACATGTTAATAGTAAGAGACATTTTAAAATGCAATAAGAGAACATTGACTTTTGATAAAGAATCAGTAAAACGCAGGAATCCTGAAGCTAGCCTGTCCTCACAGAGGAGGGAGAGCTTGTACCTGAATAAAACTTGGTCTTAAAGGTGTCACTGGACTCTTTTGGATTGCTAGCTATGGGGGGGGGGACACACGCAGATCTGCCCTCACAGAGGAGGGAGAGCTTGTACCTGAAGGCAGGCTGGGGGGAGGCTCTGCAACTTACCTGGCTGCTTCTTGCTCCTCATGGCCCAACTGAGGGCTGCTGGGAGCAGGGGGTGGGGCTTGTTGCATGTGCCCACCCCCTGGGCTCCTTACTGCCGGAGCTCCGCTCCTGTGCGCTCCTGCAGGAAATTACCCCTGCCTACCCCCATCGGCAGTCAAGCGGTGCGGTGAACACAGCGCTCCCCCTCCATCCATCTGAGAGAACACCAGTACTCGCAAATCTGCCCCCAATCCTGCCACCATAGCTGGGCTGATGAGGTCTCTGGTGCATCCTGAGTCTGTTCTTTCCCTGCAATCCATGGCTATTCTCCATCACCTTCTCAACTGGCACAGGGTGGAAAAGACATCCAGCAGCCATGGGCAGAGTCTCATAAGAACGGAACATCTATCTTGAAACCTGCAGGCCTTCCTCAGCAGACAGATCTGAGTGGGAAGGATTCCCTCAAGGCCAAAAGCTTTAAGAATCATTGCCTAGCTAGAGGTCCAATGTGAATTTACAGTGAACAAAAAAGCATCCGCAACTATTTTGTAGTTTTCTGAACCTGAGCTCATATTTCTATGCACTTGTATAGTGACTCTTCACAACAATGGGCCCAAGGCAATTCATGATACAATAAAATAACCATTCAAGAGAAAGATATCCATCCATTGAAAGCTGGTTACAATTTCCAAATGTCTTGGGCAACAAAATGTGTTCCAAGATGGGGCCAGGCAGAAGAAGAGAGACAGGGCACTCCACGGCCATGACCATGGTGCCCGGGGGGAGGCTTCTTGGGCCAACAGGTAGGGTTACCAGGTCCCCCTGGCCATTGGTGGGGGATGGGAGGGGTGGGGTTGTCTTCTCCAGTTTGGGAAACTCTTGGTGGAGCCTGGGCAAGACAGGGAACTCAGTGGGGTACAAGGCCACAGAGTCCACCCTCCAAAGCATCCATTCTCTCCAGGGGAACTGATCCCTGTAGTCTGGAGGCCAGCATCCCTATAGACAGGGCTACAGGTTGTGATCATATTGTCCAAATTGTCCTACTTTTTGGATAAAGCAAAGCTGGTCAATATGATGCTAGCATTATAACAAAGAACGGTGAAAGTTACATGTTAACATTTCGGCAAAAAAACTCAAACAGCACAAGGATAAACTGGCAAAAATAAGAACCGTTTGTTCCAAATTACAGTCATTCAATTAAAAAAATTACCTAAAATGAGACATCTAATAGGCAATGCGATGGGACTAGGAATTTCAGAAATTCGAAATGGTGCTGTCCTCTGAACAAACCATGAGCATTAAACATGACATGTTAAACAATGCCGATCATGGTATCCAGAGGGTTTTTTGTAGAAAAAGCCCAGCAGGAAATCATTAGCATAATAGGCCACACCCAACAGCAGAAACTTATTGGCATATTAGGACACACCCCTGACAGCACAACTCATTGGCATTATAGGCCACACCCCCATGTTACCAGAAGTATGCTCATCCAGCCACACCCACCTTTTGCTTCTTATTCTGTTTACCTTGTTTGTTGTCAAAACCCAGGGCTTTTTTGTAGCAGGAACTCCTTTGCATGTTAGGCCACACACCCGTAATGTAGCCAATCCTAATGAGTTTCTGCTGTTGGGTGTGGCCTATTATGCTAATGAGTTCCTGCTGGGCTGAGCTAGCTCACACTCACTCAGCTCAGAGGGAACACTGGTTGTAAGTGACAAAGACATGGATAAGTAGAAGCTGCCTTGAGCATTAGTTTGTGGGAAAGGGCAATACAAATGCTCGAAACAGGTAAATGCCTATTAATAGTGTTATGTATTGTGTTAATACTTACCGTTAAGTTGCCTGAGCTTCAGTCATAGCTTCATAGAGGCCTGGTATCCTAAAATGCACGTTTCGATTGGCTACTTTGCACAGTGGCCAATCAGAGCTTAGGGATGGTTTTGGAGGGAGCAACAACCATTGGTCGTTATCTACAAGTTATGATTGGTGGTTAACATCCTAGGGGGCGTGGTTGTATAGGCCCAAAGAGTATAAATTGAGCTAGCTTTGGTGTTGTTGTGGCTGTTGATTGTTCTTGTTAAAAAAGCTGTATCACTTGTTTAAGAGCTGCTTAAGACTGGTATTTTATAAATAGTGTGACAGTCCAAAGTCTTCCAATTTTTCGTAGAATCATTGCAGCCAGAGACTCTGAAGAGAATGACATAGAAATTACTGCATTTTGTTGGTAGATGAGGCTTGTTTCTTGCTAGTCTTTGAATCTTCACCAATGAAAGACAATAGGTGGTGAGATGGAAAGGGAAGACTAATTAAATTAGTTGGCACTTTTGGACTAGTATTTTGGTTGTCTATTGAGGCCTGTAGAACAACTTTGGGGGTGGGGGTGGAGGAGGCATCATGCCTTTCTTTGAGAAAATGCAGGGGGCACCAGCTCCCTTGTAGGGGGCTATATATGCCAAAAGAATTTATTTTCAGGCTTGATCCTGGCTGTGAGCTGCACAGCCAGACATTTTGGCTGGCTTTTTGTTCCATAACTATGAATAGAACCTTAAAGACATTTAATAAAAACGTGGCATATATGCCAATGCTCAATAAAAGATATATCCTATGTTGACCCTATTAAAAAGATTTCCATTTCGACCCCGCGAGAACCCGACTGTTTTCTGATAATCACAGCTGACCCTCCCCTCCCCAAATTTACATTTCATTAAAGTGATATATTGAAGTGTCATAACACAATTCCATACAAATAATAATTTCAAGTTCTGGAGCTTTTCAGGTAGCTCTCGTCATCTCTGTTTGGCTCCTGGGTGTTTGGCAGCCATCCAGAAATCGCTCACTTCCATTGCATACCTTTGCTTTATTCCTGAAACCGTGGCAGCTATGAATTAGAGATGAGAATCCCACACAAGTGACGAGAAGGAAAGGTTAGCATATTATTCATAGTTGTGATTAAAGATTTTTTAGTTGATTACTCAACTGACTTTTAATAAATTATATTTAAATAATGTCAAAAATTCAGTAGGGGTACCTTTTTGAAATTAAAAAGGAAAGGTCTAGTTTCTCATAAGCTCAATTTAATGCTTAAAGGGCTTTTCTGCATGGATTTCATAGATTTTTTTCCATTGGTTCTGGTCCCATACTGCTTTGGTTTATCTCAGGGGTCCTCAAACTACGGCCTGCGGGCCACATGCGGCCCGCTGAAAACATTTATCCAGCCCGCCGGCAGGGCTGGCTCGCTCGCACGTGGCCCGGGGTCGCTTCTCGGCCTGCGTGGCTCCCCCCACTCCACGTCCCTGTCCCGCAGGAGAGCCGCGTGTGGGCTGAGCGCCACCGCGCCTCTTGGAGCTTCAGCCCTCGGTGGGGAAGCTGGAGTGGCCTAGTCGGCTCGGCGGAGGAGATGTCTCAGCACCGCCAGCTCCAGGGCTTGCCTGCTTCGGCCTGAGGGACAGTGAACTGACCTCCTGTTTAAAAAGTTTGAGGAACCCCGGTTTATCTCCTAATTTCTGTGTGCATTTCATTTCCCCCCCCCTCCAGGTTTTTCCTTTTCCCTTCCTTTCCCCCCCCCTCCAGGGTTTTCCTTTTCCTTTTTCTCTCTTTTCTCTCTCTTTTTTTTTTTTGACACAATTTTTACCCCAATCTGTTTCTGGAAGTTGATTTTGAGCCACCTATTTGATTAAGTTTGGTGTAGTGGTTAAGTGTGTGGACTCTAATCAGGGAGAACCTGGTTTGATTCCCCACTCCTCCACTTGCAGCTGCTGGATGACCTTGGGCAAGCAATAGTTCTGTCAGAGCTGTTCTCTCAAGGACAATTCTAGAAAGAGCTCTCTCAGCCCCACCAACCTCACAGGGTGTCTGTTGTGGGGAGGGGGAGGGAAGCTGCTCTGAGACTCTTTTGGGTAGTGAAGGGTGGGGTATAAATCCAATCTCTCTTCTTCTTCTTCTTCTTCTTCTTGTTTCTGTTGGTTTTCTCTGTCCCACCCACTCCCACACATCACTTTTTGATGACTGGACTATTGTCAGCATCAAACTACTTCCTCTCCTCCTCCTGGCCTAAAGAGCAGGCCTGCAGCCATTGGGGGGGGGCTCACAAGGGTGACACCTCCTACCAAATCTGCCCTGCCCCTTCATCATTCAGCCCGGGGTGGCCCTGTCCTCCCACTCCCACTCCGCCAGCGCCCACCGCCCGCTACCCAAGAGCAAGGTGGGAAAGTGGCAGGGAAGGCCTCAGCGGGCCCACCTGGAGCAGCTTCAGGTGAGCTGCTAAAGAGAAGTGAGGGGCAGAGGGAAGCTTGGCTGGCCCGCCCGGAGCAACTGCAGGCAAGCCAGTGGGGGAGGGGAGGTCAGCTGGCCCCGGGGAAACTAGTGAGGCAGGGGAGGGGAGGTTCAGGGGAGCCGCTGAGATGAGACATTTGGGGAGAAGCCTCAGTGGGCCCACCCGGAGCTGCCCAGCTGGAGAAGTCACTTGCACATATTAGGGCTGCCAAGTGGGGGCGGGGGGCGAGTAAACCCCCGCTTTGGAGCCCCAATTTCTGCCGCCGCGGAATCGGGCTCCGGGGGGAACTCCGCCCCCCGATGCGCAGCGTGGCTGCATCACCGGAGGTGACGCAACCACGTCAATCACGTTGGGGGCGTGGCCCCGATTGTCGGAGGGAAAAACTCTATGGTTTTCCCTTTGACGATCAGGGCCACGGCCTCAACGTGATCGACGTCGTGCATCACTTCTGGTGATGTGCTGGCGGCGCGCGCGCGCAAAGCGCGCACGCATGCACGATGAGGGACGGCTCCCAGAGCACAGCGAGGCTCCCCCGCTGGTGAGTAAAATTCACTTGGCAAGCCTAGCACATATTGTTAGATCGTGCTAACAAAGACTCGGAGAGTGGTTTCAGATCAGTGATTCAGCTTTATTGAAGTAGTGAACAAACACTCAAACACATTCAAAACCAGAACAGATTAACATTGGGAGCTAGGCTCCTTTTAAACATTCCCAGTCTAACATAGCCACACCTATTTACAAGTAACAACCAATAAGATTGTCAGGATAAAGACCAAAGGGAACTCTTCCCGCTTAGGGACCTTGCTTAGCAGTGATTGGTCGCTTGTTCGGAACGACCAATAGGTTGCGAGAGTAGATGGAGCCCTGGCTGGCTCGAAGCTTAACATGGTAAGTGAATTAGACGATTCATGTAATACTTCCAGTACATTACACATATGTTAACCAATGTATCTTTTCTTCTTCTTCACTGATAGTCCGCCAGGATTTGATTTTCCCTTGCGTATTAATCATATCTTGATATGTTTAAAAATATTGTTATTTTTTCCCTCTCTGAAATATACTGGGTTCAGATGTGTAGAGTGATCAGCTCATGGTTTATTTGTGATTTTGGCAAGTAGAAAATAAGACTGAAAATCCCTGACCGAAGCCAGGTATTTATGCATGCAAAAGGTTACACCCCAAAAACACACCCACTCCCATGATTGGCTATTTACACTACATTGTTATGCCATTGGTTTGCTCTAGGATCTCTTTCTCCTTACTGGTCTACTCTAGGATCCCTGTCTCCCTACTGTGTCAGCTAGCTGTCATATCTGTGTAGTCTACCCTTCCCTGTTCCCACCTTGCTTGCAGCTCAGCAGCTTGCCGTAAACATGCCAGGGAGACCATGGGAGCTAGACGCCGTTATCAGTCTGGCCTTGTGCATTAGGGAGGGCTTGGGGTCCACCTTTGGTGTGAATATTTCTGCTCTCAGGAAACCATGAGACTCTCCCGCTCATTATGTAATCACCCGCCGGGAGTCTTCCCGCGCGCGCGCTCGAAGTTCATTTGCTTAGCTAGTCCCCTTGCCCAGCTATATGTATTGGGATGTTCCCGCCTTCTAGTTATTCCTAACAATAATCCTGTGGACATGGTACCAGTCTTGTACACTAATAAAGCATAACGCTTCTTAAGAAACGTGTGTGAAGAGTTACTTGCTGTGGAAGCTGACATACTGGTTCATTCTAGGATCCTAGTCAGCTATTGTTATGGATCCTGAAGCTCTGTCCGAATTGAGCTTCAGCCGAAGTATGGTCTGGGCTCATTACATTACACCCTCAGACTTATAATAAGCGAGGAAAAGTGGAAGGCAGCAGGAAACGAGGAGGACGCAACGTGAGATGGATGGACTCAGTCTAGGAATCCACAAGGGCCCTCTGTTTGCTAGGCCTGAGCTAGTCTGTTAATGATGGAATGTTTTGGAGCTGATTAATTCATAGGGTTCATTTAAAACACACACACAAGGGGACACAATTTTTTTTCTTTCTAGCCTTGTTGGCAATCCTCCTGAGCAATCTCTACAATTAATCAGGGGGTAGTTTGAAATCTGAATAGGATTTTTCTTTTGTTCCCATTTCACAGCTGTGGACCAGGGGTTCTGTTCTGTACTGAGTATGACTCATCCCTGAACTAGGACTGAAAAGTACTGAGACTTACTAGTGATTTCAGCTCTCATACTTTATTTCAGCTCAGAAAAAGACGAGAGTATGCAGCTCGCAGGCTGGTTTATATGTGCACAAACCCCGCTCCCCAAACACACCCACACACAAGTGATTGGCTATTTACAGTGGCCGAGAGTTCCATAGGCTCTCAGCCAGGAGCCTAGCCTGCCGATAGGTGCCGGCTAGGATCCGCTGGTCCCATTGTTACTGAGACTGAAGCTCGGTCACTTCGCCTCACCGCGTGGCGAAATGCGGTCTGAGATGGATACATTACAAGGACCTTGATCTGGTTGAGGTTTCCCCCAAACAATAGCTGGCTAGGATCTTGGAGTAGACCAATAGAATAATAGTGTAATGTAAATAGCCTATCATTGGGAGTGCCCAATGAATCCACTATTGAGTTGCGAGCATTTTCATGGCTGTGTTCTGTGCCTTTAACAGCAGTGTTGCCTGCAGGTATAGGTAAGTGAGGGGCTTATGGTCCATGCTGGAACACACATGAACGCATCAAGCTGCCTTCTACTGAATCAGAACCCCTTGGTCCATCAAGGTCAGTATTGTCTGCTCAGACTGGCAGCATCTCTACTGGGTCTCAGGCTGAGGACTTTCACATCACCTCCTACCTGATCTTTTTAAATGGAGATGCCAGCGATTGAACCTGGGGCCTTCTGTTTCTGGTCCACTATGACTCATCAGTCCATTGTTGGGGGGACAGCTTGTGCTACACAGGGATTTGACCATGGGGAGCTTCTATCATTGTGAAACTGGCCCTGGGTCTAGATCAAGGGGGGGCCTTCCATTTGTAGCGTGAGGTTCCCTCCCGCATCCAGTCAGAGAACCTGAACCGACACTTTCAAGGGCTTTGCTTTTACAAAAAAGAAGTTCAGCAACAGAGTTCTCCTGGGTTTCCCTGTCTGAAGGCTGATGAGCAACCTTTAATTCCGATACTACAAAAAGAATAAGGGGGTGAGTATGGTCACACAGTCAAAGGCCGTACCCACCCCCTGATTCTTTTGTATTATCGGGATTAGAGTATCAGTTCAGGTTCTCTGACTGAGTGTGGGAGGGAATCTCTCGCAAGGCTATGCCTTAATCCTGTATGTGCTTGTGGAAGTGCAGGGTCTCTAAAGAATGCTGATGTTGTTTTTGATGATGAAACTGGTTGATAGATATTGCTGTCGAAGTCCAAAGCCAGCCTACCTCATTTCAGCTATACCTTTCTTCCGCTTTTGTTCGTGTGTCAATTTCTGCCTCTTTCAATAGAATACATTTAGATGACATTAAAATGGAGAATTCTCCCCTGGATGCATTTAATTTCAATTACACTTATTCCATTGTCATCTTCTGGCTACTAAATCGCCATATTTAAGAGAGTATAATTCCCTTGACAGCTGTAAAAACTGTTAAGTTAAAGGGGGAAAGAATGGTGTTGCTATTATAAATGGCAGAGTTTTATGATAGAAAATGAATTTCTTCCCCTAGCGTGATTTGTACAGCGCAACAGATTATTCTGCTTATTTGTTTGTATAACCACCTGGAGGTTGGCAACTCTATGGAATGGTGCTGGCAGACGGCCTAGGCTGAGGTGGTCCAAAGGGGCTGAAGGGCCAGACCGGCCGCACACCATCCCATCTCAAAGCCACACAGTGAGAGTGATACTTCCTCGCAGGATCCTGGCCAAAGCCACAGGCTGTTCATGCCTAAAGTGCTGAGGGGAAATTTTGACTTTGGGGCACAAAAATAAACTGGTGGGGCATTATGGATACCTGAAAAACGTTCACCTCCTTCAAAGGCAATTCTCATGGCTGTGTAGGAGGGCAGATATTTCCCAATATGTGGGTTCCTGCCAGATCTGCCTAATGGGGAAACGGAGGCCAGGAAAGCCCCCTGGGATTTTTACAACCCCTTGAAACGCCACAGAGACCACGGGCAGTGATTTCAATGGACTTTATAATGAATTACCACCCAGTAAAGGTAAAACAGTGATTTGGGTGACACGTTCTCCAAGCAGGCACATTTTATTCCTTGCAAACAACTGCCCTCGGCTAAGTCACTAGCCAAGCTTATCATGCACCACATTGTGAGGCTGCATTCCCTCCCCCGCAAGATCATTTCGGACTGGGGGTCGCAGTTCATCGCTAAGTTCTGGAAGGAGCTGCTGCAGGTGTTGGGGGTGGAACAAGGTCTCAGCAGCCCCCATCACTCAGAGACGGACGGGCAGACTGAGAGGGTAAATCAAGTAGTGGAGCAATTCCTCTGGTGCTTCACCAATTACCAGCAGGACAACTGGGTCTACCTCCTCCCTTACGTGGAATACAGTTATAATAACTCAGTGCACAGTGTCACTGACCTCTCCCCCTTTAAGGCTGTGCGTGGGTATAAAGGGCCCCCCCTCCCTACAGTGAATGCCCAGGAGCCCAAACCAGGAGATTTGCAATCTTGGTGGGGGGACCTAAAGGATCGATGGTCCACAATCCAAAAGACTCTGGGAAAAACAAAAGAGGACTACAAAAACATGCTGATAAAGGGAGAGCTCCTGAATGGGAGTTGCAGCCTGGGGACTCAGTGTACCTCTCGACAAAAAACTTGAAGAGGACCAGCCGGGGAGGAAATCTGAGTGGAAGTATATTGTTCCATTCAAAGTGTTAAGAGTATGGAACAAAGTGGCCGTGGAACTTGACTTACCCATGACTCTATGGCATATTCACCCTGTATTTCATTTTATTTTACTGAAAAGGGATCCGGGCCCGAACAAATTTATTTATTTATTTATTTATTCATTCATTCATTCATTTATTTATTTATTTATTTAACTTTCGATTTCTAGACCGCTCAACCCCCGAAGGGCTCTGAGCGGTTTACATAGTACAATTTAATTACACTACCTCACTAGGGCCACACATTGAGGGGAAATGACTACCTATCAGGCACCTGTGGCAGGGTCTTGGTTGTTGTTTCTGCGGAGGTTCTTAGTCCCGGGTGACGGCATCTCGGCGCAGCGACTCCTTCCGGGGATGGTCCCTCAGTGCCCAACAGCGCGTGCTGCTGCAGCTGGCCTCTATCCTGATTGGCTCTGGCCTACCATGTTGCCTCGCCGCCATGCCCTACTGGCCCAATCTCCGTTCAGGCCGCTCGATTCGCCGCCATTGCCGCCGCCATGTTTCTTCAGCTGCCGTCGCCACCATTCCGCCACTCAGCCACCGCTGCTCCACCACACTGAAGGGAAGGAGGGTGCCCCCCGCTCTAGGAGCAGGTACCCAATTCATCTACTCGCCCGTACAGGCTTTCGAACCGCTGGGTGGGCGGGAGCTGGGACACGGACTGGGAGCTCACCCCGGCTGCGGTGGGAATCGAACAGCCACCGAAGCTGTTCGGTCAGATGGATTGCAGGCTCTACAAATGGAGACCTCATCCAGCTGCTCCACCTCCTCTAATGGTGGATGGTGAACCCCATCATGAGGTGGTAGAGATCCTCAATTCTTAGTTGAAATGGAACCAACTATACTACTTAATTAAATGGAAGGACTTTGATGAATCACATAATGAGTGGGTGAAATGTGAACATGCCAGAGCCTGCTCTCTAACCTGTGCATTCCATAACAAGCCAAAGGGGTGAGGGGTCTTTGGGGGGTGGTATGTCAGGCTCAGTATCAGTTCCCTCTAAGCTGTGGAGTCCTGTGAGCAAAAATTCTACTTTGTGAGCTACTGGCATTAAAGTTGTGAGCAGGTGATTTGGCTACTGCATAAATTAGTTTCTACTGGAGCCATCCTTCCAGAGCTAAGACAAAAATGTGTGAGCCAGAGGCTAAAAAAACTCTGAGCTAGCTCACACTAACTCAGCTTAGAGGGAACACTGCTCAGTATGCATTTTATGGTTCACCTGCCATAGAGGAAGGAGGAGGGGGAGAGGGGTGTGAAAACCGAAATACTTTTGCTTTCCTAAATGCTTTGATGTGCCAGGCACTGTGTCACAGAGACCTGTTGTTCTGCTTTATTTCTGTAGAGGGGTAGGTGCTTAGTGGGGGTAGTTGACTTATTTCTGGCAGGAATATGCCATGGAGTGATTGGGTCTTGTTGTATAAACTCTCCTAAAAAGGAGATAATTTTATTGCTTTTCATATAGAAAAAAGGAAGGGTATATAGCGGGATAAAGAAAAGGTCGAGTGATGTTTTTATTAGTCTGTTAGTCTGTTAGTAGTATTGGGAAAAAAATTCTTCTTTGGCTTCATTGTGTTGTCAATCGTCTTTCATCATTCCAGTTGTAAACAACGTCTATGTTAAGATTTTAATAGTGTCCCACTGGTGCATTGTTAATAAAATCCTTTCAAGCGCTTTCCAAACCACTCTTCTTTTTTCGGGCTGGCTTTTCTTCTCTGAGTACAAGAAGGTTCCTCCTCTTCTTTCTCCCCTCCAGCTCTTTGGCTCCTCCTCTGGGTCTCCGTTTTCACTCCCCGCTCACAGCCTGCAAATGCCGCTTTCGTCATCTGACGCGCCTTCCCGAAAAAGTCCTAAGCTTTGAGAATGGATTTTTCTCTTTTTATGTCTTTTGACTTTAAAATAAACGCTGCCATTCTCGTAGTTGGACCCTTTCCCCACAACTATCAGCTTTTAAGGGCACTTTTCTCGCTCATCACAGTTCAGTTCATTTCATTACATTTCCCAGAGAAGATCAAACGCTCACACCGGAAGCTCCTCCTTTCTTGTTGCAAATTTCTCCTTCTAGCTCCGACACGTGCAGCGCGTTCAAAAGATAAATCTTCAACTTTTTTCAAACAATCCACCACCGGGTAACACTTTTTTTTCTCAGCTTTCGTTCTCCCCCCCTTTTTTTCCCTTTAAGATGTGTATGGCTGTAGATCACTGAAATGATTGCACCTTTAATTTCGTTGTACTGTGTACAATGACAATCAAGTATATTATTATTATTATTATTAATAATCTCTTTTTAAACGGAAGTGAAGGATTCCCCTCCTCCTCCCTCTCGCTGGGGTGGGGAAAAACGCGCTTAACTTCATTTCACCGTTACGATCGACAACTCACAATTTCAGCCGCTCCTTTTCTTTGTATTTCGTATGTTCGCTTCATCACTCTGTGGCATCTGGCGGCTCTGATAAACCCCTTACGGGGTCGCTGACGCGGCAAGGTTCATTGGGGCATGAAGGGAGCCTCAATTTCCGGTCTTGAAAGAGGCATCCCCTCGTGCGCCCCGAGTCAGAGCCCCTACCTGGGGCTCGTCCGGGTCTCTGCTTGTGCGGATCCCCCCCTTAACCGCGGGCAGGCGAAAATGCCCTCGGGAGCGTCCCGAGGTTGCGTCCGCCATTCGCGGAGTCCAAACCAGAAGCCCCTGGAGTGATTTGGTCTTGATATTTAGTGCCTTTGCTTGAATACAGTATATCTGCAATCTTCGTACCTTCACTTTCAATTCTAACATGTAGTGTCCAGTCAGGTATCTATCAATGTCTCAATAAACTTATCTTTTTTCGAAATGAATGATTTAACCAGGATTCTGATACTGGGTTGGTTTCCTTTGGAAAGGATCAACATCCTTTTTGTAGTATTTGCTTTATTTACATATATTTACGTAGAGCTCTGGTGGGGAGCAAAGAGGCAACAGATCTGAGAGAGACACAGAGAGAGATTTATATTTTGGTCTTTCTGTTGTCAGGTTTATGGACAAGTTGTGCACTGTATCAAAAGGAGTTTTCTGGGTCTATTGTGGGATCACTAACATATCCTTTGGCAGAGAAACAGGACGAGTTCTATTCTTTTTCAAAGTCCTGTGAATTCTGTGAGACAAATCAACGTTTGAGTCCAGGGGCACCTTTAAGACCAACAAAGTTTCATTCTGAGTACAAGCTCTTGTGTCCATGGGCACTTCTTCAGATACATTGAAACAGCCTTCCTTAAGCCTTACATATAAGTAGAGAGAGGGTGGGGGGGTTAGTTGCCATGAATGGCTAGCTAGAGTCCTTCCTGGCAACTAGTCCCCCTGCTCTACCTGTATGTTGGCGAATTCTTTGTTGGAGAACCCATCTGTTTCAGTGTATCTGAAGAAGTGAGCATGCACAAGACATAAACTTTGTTGGTCTTAAAGTTGCCACTGGACTCAAACTTTGTTCTGCTGCTTCATAGCTGCTGGAGGGGGGAGGTGATGTATTTCACTGTTAGCGTATGTATCAAAGAAGTTCAGTGTGACTAAGCGGAACTGTGCAGTGTGGAACAAGGAAGCCGTGGCCATTAAGCTGGCTCTGACTACTTGGTGGCATTGGTTGGAGGGGGCACGGGTCCCGTTTGATAATAAAAACTTAGAAGCCTTATACACCCACCCCCGAAACCTCAATGCAAAGCAACTCCAGTGGGCAGAGTTTTTCTTGAAGTTCTGCTTCACTCTTCACTGTCAACTCCCTGGCAGACACCTTGTCACGCCTCCCGCAACATGCCAGTCAGAGGGAGGAGATAGTAGACTCCATGTTCATGCCCTCCCAATTGGGAGGGGGAATTTTGAAGGTGAGGGCGGAGGCTCAGGGGGGGAAGAGCCATGGATTGCCAAATTCAAAATGGTGTTCTCTGAGGCAGATGAGGAAATGTCCAAAGATGCTTCAATCCAAATGGGGACTAATGGCTGTTGGTATCGGGGGGGGGGGGACCTGTTTGCACCAAAGGCCCTCCATGGGGAAGTCCTGCATTTTGGACATGAGTTCAAGCTGGCCAGTCATTCTGGATATTTGAAAACCCTTCATCTACTACAGCGCCAATTCTGATGGCCTCACATGAGGGCTGACATATTGCAATACGTGGGGTCGTGCCCAACATGCCTGATGAGTAAAAGGCAGCCGGGCAAGCTGCCTGGGATGCCCCGGCCACTAGAGACCCCTAATTGGCCCTGGGAGGTGGTGTCTATGGACTTTATCACAGACTTGCCTCCTAGCAAGGGCAAGACGGTACTCTGGGTGGTAGTGGACATGTTCTCCAAACAGGCACACTTCATCCCCTTCAAGCAACTACCCACCGCTAAAGCCCTAGCTAAAATGTTCATGTATCACAATGTGAAATTGCATTCGGTGCCAACCAAGATAATATCCAACAGAGGAACCCAGTTCATTGCCACCTTTTGGAGAGAACTCATGCAGGTATTGGGCCACTGAACAGGGTTTCAGCAATGCCTACCACCCAGACACTGAACCGACACTTTCAAACTGAATGGGTCAATCAGGTGGTGGAGAAATTTCTTAGGTGCTTTACTATCAACAGGATGACTGGGTTGACTTGTTATCCTATGCGGAATACAGTTACAATAACTCTCTTCATAGTTCCACGGGTCTGTCCTCCTTCAAGACTTTGTATGGTTATGAAGGGGCCCCTGTCCCTATGGTGGAGACTCTGGACCCCCCTCCGGGGAATCTCCAAGTTTGGTGGAAAGGTTTGAAAGGTCACTGGGCTGAAATCCAAAAAATGCTGAACAAAGCTAAGGAGGACTATAAGGCCCAGGCTGACAAGGGTAGAGCCCCAGAATGGAACATACAGCCTGGGGATACGGTGTACCTATCTACCAAAAACTTAAAGGGTCTCCAGTTAGGCTGGAAATACATTGGACCCTTCAGGGTACTGCGCAAAATCAGTGATGTGACTGTTGAACATGATTTACCTAAGTCTCTTAAGGGCATGCATCCTATTTTTCATTTCAGCCTGCTCAAGAAGGACCCGGGGCCAAATGTGTGGAGATCTCGACCTCCAGCTCCTCCTCCACTGATGGTGAATGGTGAACCCCCTCATGAAGTCACCCATATATTGGACTCTAAAATCAAATGCGGCCATGTACTCTATCTTGTCCAATGGAAAGACTTTGACCCCTCACACAATGAATGGGTTGATGAATGTCATATCAATGCTCCTAAACTGATTCGTGCCTTTCACAAAAGGTACCCGGGGAACTGGGGGGGGGCATCTTCGGGGGGGCAGAATGTCAGCTCAGCTGCTGCCATTGCTGCTGGAGGGGGGAGGTGATGTATGGGTCAGTTGCTGTAATAGAATCTTAACTTTCGTTTTTCCAGGCTCATTTTATCTGCTTGCCTAAGCTGGTGACCTTGGTACCTTGTTGCTGCTTGCTTTGAGAATGTAGGCGGGCTTTTGCTAGTTCCCTGATTGGCCCAGGTCCATCACGGGGACCCCTTTAAATTATGTATAACTCCCCATTTTGCACACTTGCAATCAGTACTAATGTGCACACCTGACCTGCCTTTACTGTAATCAGTACTAATGTGCACACCTGACCTGCCTTTACTGTATTCAATAAACTTCACTCTTTTGAATGGGAGTTGTTGGAAACTGATTGCTGCAGGACTCTGACACCAACATGGCTACCCACCTGGATCTATGAGATAAATCAGACTGACATATTTGACTTAAGAAATGGAAGCCATCTGTATTTGTTCACGCAAAATCCATTTCCGACAGAAACTGTGCTGCTTTCATGCTCGTTGTTTAAGATGTGTAAACAATATTTTGAAAACCCTGAATTGTACACCATTTCTGGTAAGAAGCGAGCAATTTGAGTTATTTTTCTGTCTCTTCGACGACTATCTCTGGAGGAACATCCTTTAGGCAGACAATGATGTGAGACAGTTCCCCAAAGGAACAATTATGTATAAGCACCTCTTTGCTGTTATGATGATTCAGGGGAAAAAAAGATGCTGTGAACGTTTCTCTGAGTTGCACAAGGCTGTTAACCTTCAGGGGTGAGCAGTTCTTTCTCTCTCTCTCAGTGACACAAGATTAGAGCATGAGGCATCTTGTCCAGTGGATGTGATGACACAGCTAGAGGGACTGCTCCATCTGCAGATATCTAAATCCATGGACTGGGGCAACACTTACTCAAAACAGATATTTCTGCAAACTTGGGACACCCCCCAGGATCGCCGAAAAATCTGACATCTTTTAAAAAATACATTGGGGGGCTTGACTCTCTCCCCCCCCCAATTCCCCTGCCTCCGCTCAAGCAATCTCCAGGGGAGACAGGCAGCAAATGTTCCTCAGCAGATATCTTGATTTCAAAAGAGTTCCTGGAAGGAGGTGAATATGGTCGTTGGTGGCTGCGGTGGATCGTAGGAACTGCGCTAGCCCAGCAGCCACTATGGCAGAGCCTGGGAGCCTGGCGGCAGTTGCAATGAACCTCGGAAGCCATGCTGAGCCTGGTGAAAAAATGGGGGGATGGGACTCCCTCCTCCATTAGTCTCATGGGCCCACAGTGGTTTGTTCTAAAACAGAGGACAGTTATTCATGGAGGACCCTCCCCCACCTGTCCAAACTGATGGTCTGACTTGGAGCAGAGATTTGTGACAAATACTGAACAATCTCAGCCTCTGTTTCAAGTGCACCTTCTCCCAAACGGGAGACCCTGTTTGAGTTGAAAGGGGGTATAGAAGCACGAGTTAATTAAATAATAATATTAACGTTCATAACCATAATAAATTAATAATATTAATAATATTAACGTTCATAACCATAATAAAGTTTTTCCTCTGCAAAAGGCAGAAGGGAAGTGCATGGATTGTAATTCTGCAAGACAAAGGCCAAATATAGGTCTGTGAAAACCCTATCAAAAGGTAAAGCAGAGGGGGAAATATGCGTCAGTACATCCTCTGAAGTACTGGCAGGTGAAGATCTGTGGCCATTTAGGGGATGTGTCAGGTCCAGGGCAAGGTCTCTAATCTCAGTGGGAAAGGGCATTTCAAATCTTTGGCATCATGAAAGAGGAGGCCCTGCCATTGGCTCTTGATTCTCAGAGCAGGCCCTCCAATGAAGGAGGAGGAGGAGGAGAAGGAAAAGAAGAGGAGGAGGAGATTGGATTTATACCTCACCCTTCACTCACTTGGAGTCTCAGAGCCATTTACAAACTCCTTTCCCTTCCCCTCCCCACAATAGACACCCTGTGAGGTAGGTGGGGCTGAGAGAGCTCTTTCGAAAACTGCTCTTTCAGAAGAGCTCTGACAGAATATTGGCTTGCCTGAGGTCATCCAACAGCTGCAAGTGGAGGAGTGAGGAATCAAACCGGCTTCTCCCAGTTTAGAGTCCGTGCACGTAAGCACTACACCAAACTGGCTCACTGAAGACTGCAACTGGCAGACAGTTTTACACAGGAGAAGACAATCCTTTTGGTAATCAGGTCCCAAGTATGGTTGCCAATGCCAGGTTGGGAAATTCCTGGAGATTTTGGAGGGGCTGGAGTTTGGGGAGAGGAGGGACCTCAGTGTAGTATAGTGCCATAGACCCCACCCTTTAGAGCAGCCATTTTCCCCATGGAAACTGATCTCTGTAGGCTGGAGATCAGTTCTAATCCCAGGAGATCTCCAAGCACCACTGGAGATTGACAACTTGATCCTGGGTATCAGCATGGAGCCAGTGGGGAGGGGGGAAAGATCCAATCCTTGTGTCAGTTTGAGAGCTGTCCAGCCCCAAAGTGAGCACCTAGTCCCATGCTGAAGCACATTGGGAGGCTGGATGGGCCCTGGGCATGTGAGGAAAGCCCGTGCAATGGAGGCCATACCAGCTGATCAGCAGTGCCTTCCAGTCCTGCTATGGGCCCAGTCAACCAATTGGGTCTCGTGCAGGGTTGCCAAACTCCAGGTGGGGGCTGGAAATCTCCTGATATTATAATCAATCTCCAGACTCCAGAGAGCAGTTCCCCTGGAGAAAATGCCTGCTTTGGAGGGTGGACTCTACTACAGGACTGTACCCTGCTGAGTTCCTTCCCCTCCCCAAACTCCACCTTCTCAAAACCTCCCGGTGTTTCCCAACCCGCAGCTGGTAGTCCTGGTCTTGTGCTTCCCTTGAAAGGAAGAGGGGCTGGCACAGTGTCCATCTCAGGGTGCATTAGAGGCCTGCAATGAGCATCCTCCTGCTTGGTATCTTGGGGCCAAACTACAAGTGAGCACCTAGTCCCATGCTAACCACATTGGGAGGCTGGATGGGCCCCAGGCAATGTTCCCTCTAAGCTGTGGAGTCCTGTGAGCAAAAATTCTACTTTGTGAGCTGCTGGCATTAAAGTTGTGAGCCAGCGAATGGGCTACTGCATAAATTAGTTTGCTCTGGAGCCCTCCTTCCTGAGCTAAGACAAACATGTGTGAGCCGGAGGCTAAAGAACTGTGAGCTAGCTCACACTAACTCAGCTTAGAGGGAACACTGGCCCCAGGCATGTGAGGAAAACCCGTGCAATGGAGGCCATACCGGTCCATCCAATGAAGCCTTGACTTTTGACCGCCTACCAAGTTAACTGTTTTGTGTTTGGAAACTCAGTCTGCAGCCCCGCTCTGCAGGGCTGGCTTTGCTTGTTCATTTCCCTGAGAAGCCGGGAAGCTTGGTCTTTCTCTCCTGGGCTGTTGGGATAGATTGAAAGACCTGGTGGCCACCTACCAAGACTAGGGTGAGTTTAGACTCCCTCTGGTACTTTGTAACGTTGTTTTGCAACGCACTCCCCTTGTACCAAAAGTCCTTACCCCAGGTTGGGACTGGGGACTTTTGACAGGGGCAACAGTGGCTGAAGTGCCCGTCTGAACGCAGCCACAAGGTGCTGATCTGGATCAGGTGTGTGGTGTGGCAGCCCCAGGAACTCCCCCCCCCCCAGTCTGTGACTTTTCAAGCATGGGGGAGGCAATAACTTCTGGGGCCGCCATGTCACATGCCTGTTCTGGAGGAGGGCCTCGCATCTATTTTTAAATCACCACAAATGCTTTTCACGTGACATCTGCGGCCATGGGATGGGCCCGTCCCTGCCGTCACTTGTCATTTGGCTCTGTGTAGAGGCTGGGTAATAACGTGTTCAGCCTTTGGTCTCCAGTGGGGTGAACATCTCTCCATCTTGGTTGATTGGTGCAATTAGTCTGCTCTCTCACAGGGCTATCTTGGGCTGGTTCAGTCACCACAATGAATTCTGACAAAGGCCAGGAAGAATCTGGAGTCGACATGTGCTATTTTGACTGACCATTTCATGAGTTGCCACTTGCTGGGCAAAGAACTTTTTGCAGAATTCAGACAGGGACCCCCTTGTTCCTTGTGTTGCCGGGTTACAAATCTGTAATCGTAGTTGTGATCCCCCCAGTTTTTCCCCTGGAATCCCCCCCCCAATTTTCACCCCCATGAAAAATCAGCAGTACCTTCCCAAATGTTAGAATTTCATTTTGGAGACAGTCTTTATCCTGTCTGGATCAGAGTTAGCTGGTTTTTGTAAGGCGGAGTAACATTCTGCAAAGTCTTAATTAAACTTATCAGAAAGCACCAGGTGTCCCCATTATTATTTTTGATTGAAAGGACCCGTTTGTTTTGTGGGTTCTCCCCTCCCCCTTTTTGCTTTGTGCAAACTGTGTGTCACCAGCCTGGATGCCCAGTTGCCAAATTCAATGTGTGTTTGCTTGAGATAAGCTAGTCATTTTTGCTTGTTTCAGTCAGATCTGGGTTTTTTCTTCTTCTGTGCATTGGTGAGTTTTTGAAGAACACCTTTTGCAATTAAGACGTTTCAGGGATGATATTTCTGCTGTTAATCAATCCTTGTTTTTAA
Source organism: Gekko japonicus (assembly GCF_001447785.1). Classification (NCBI taxonomy): domain Eukaryota; kingdom Metazoa; phylum Chordata; class Lepidosauria; order Squamata; family Gekkonidae; genus Gekko; species Gekko japonicus. The sequence continues at coordinate 337,762 of NW_015177050.1, forward strand.
AAATTAGACGTCTTAATGAATAATTACGCTGTTTCAAATAATAGGTTTGGAGACATCCCATAAGGTTGTCCCTGCATTCATTTGGGGTGTAGCATGGTTATCGAAACTCTCTGCTGCTCTCTTGGCTGTGAAATCTTTCAATTTTGGAGAATTTTAGCTGCCTTGAGAAAGATGGAGGCCTTCTTCAACAGGCGCAGAATGCAAGGAACTGCTGCATGGATCATCCATGGGAATGATTGATAGGTTGCTGTGGACCACTAATGAACATATAATCTAATTAGGAGTCACAGACCAAAGATGGGAACTTTACAGTTTAGACTGCCATTAAGGCTGCTATAGAAGGAGACCTCCAGCGACAGCCCCGACCTCCGCTGCTCGGTAGAGGTATCAAACATGAGGCCCGGGGGCCGGAACTGGCCTGTCAAGAGCTCTTATGTGGCCCGTGAGCAACTGGTGCCAGGGAGGGAGTACTGGGGGGGAGTGGGCGGAGCCACTCTGACTGAGGCTTCAGCATGGCGGAACAACCTCGTCTGCAGCAGTCAGACATCATGGGAGCACCTGCCCAGTGCTGCACTGCTGCCTCTCTGGTCTGCCCATGTGGGTTTTCCTCTGCACCCCCCTCCCAGCCCATGAGGCCTTGCAATGAAGCTACACCAACTGAGAGCTTACCAGCAGTGTTCCCTCTAAGCTGAGTTAGTGTGAGCTAAACGTAAAGGTAAAGGTTCCCTTGCTCGAAAGCCAGTTGAATCCGACTCTAGGGTTGCAGTGCTCATCTCCGTTTCAAAGCCGAAGAGCCAGCACTGTCCGAAGACATTTCCGTGGTCATGTGGCCGGCATGACTAAACACCAAGGCGCACGGAATGCTGTTACCTTCCCACTGAAGTGGTACCTATTTATCTACTTGCAATTTCTTGCTTTCGAACTGCTAGGTTGGCAGGAGCTGGAACTAGAGACGGGAGCTCACTCCGTCATGCGACACACTCAGGTCTTGAACTGCTGAACTACCGACCTTCCACAGCCTGCAGTTCAGCGTCTTAACCACTTGAGCCACCGCAGCTAACTCACAGTTTTTTAGCCTCTGGCTCACAGATTTTTGTCTTAGCTCAGGAAGGATGGCTCGAGAGCCAACTAATTCATGCAGCAGCCAAATCGCTCGCTCATAACTTTAATGCCAGGAGCTCACCAAGTAGAATTTTTGCTCACAGGACCCCACAGCTTAGAGGGAGCCTTGCTTACCAGCAGCTGTCTTTTATACAGTTTCTATCTCCATTACCTGGCATTGTTTTATGGCACACCTGGCCCGGCCCAACAAAGTGACACTTACGTCAGATGCGGCCCTCATAACAAAGGAGTTCGACATCTTTGGGATAAAAATCACCCTCTTGTTGGCAGTGTGATGCTCTAGCATTCGAGACTCTAGCATTGATGACGTGGCATCACTTCCAGGTGAGGTCTGGAAATGACATCACACTGTCAATGCAATGGCACCCCCGGCATGCCCCAGTCTCCCACTGGGTATCAGCTGCTGGCCAGCAATCTGGATCACACGTCTATGGATTGTGACATTGCTAGATGGTCCAACAAGACCAATCTCTACCTTATGCATGATGCATTAATTATAACTTTTATATGTTCACATTGAAGTTCCTTACTGCTGCAGTGTCTTTTTCGGCTTTATCTGATATGCAAAGGATGGTGAAACATTTCTCTTGATGGCTGTTAGGGGCAGAGTTTGTTAGTTATCCAAATGACCTATTTTTTAAAAAATAATAATCATGAATATTATATTTTTATCCTTCCTTTCTACCAAACATACAGCCTTCTGCCCTTATCATCACAGCGTTTCAGTGAGGTAGGTTGGAAGGAGAGTGAGTGATAGGCCAAGATCACCTGGTAAGGTTCAGGGCCTAACAACACATTTTCCCCATGGGGGGCTCTGGGCTGGATGAGCTGAGGTGTTCCGGGAGTTCGTCCCTCCCAGGCCCAGTTCAGAGCAAGACTGCAGAGCCTGTGGGGGAGGGTGTGCTATTTCCCACTACCTATCGGGGACTTCATGCATACTGATAGAGCACATGTAGGTTTCCCCAGATGGGTTCTAAATAGTGCTCTGCTGGGGCCATTTCAGGTCAGGGAAACTGTGGCAGGGAGGCTAACAGGGTTGCCAGCTTTGGGTTGGGGAACACATGGAGATTTGGGAGGTGGAGCCGGAGGAGGGTGGGGTTTGGGGAGGGGAGGGGAGGGACTTTAATGAGGCATAATGGCAGGGAGTCCCCCTTCCAAAGCAGCCATTTTCTCCAGATGAGCTGATCTCTGTCACCTGGAGATCAGTTGTAATTCTGGGGGATTTCCAGCTACCACCTGAAGGCTGGAGAGCCAGTTTGGTGTAGTGGTTAAGTGTGCGGACTCTAATCTGTGAGTGCTGGGTTTGATTCCCCACTCCTCCGCTTGCACCTGCTGGATGACCTTGGGCAAGCCGTAGTTCTGACAAGAGCTGTTCTTGAAAAAGAGCAGTTTCTGTCAGAGCTCTCTCAGCCCCACCTTCCTCACAGGATGTCTGTTGTGGGGAGGGGAAGGGAAAGGAGTTTGTAAGCCGCTCTGAGACTCCTTTGAGTAGTGAAGGGGGGGGTATAAATCCAATCTCTTCTTCTTCTTCTCGTCTTCTTCTTGTTCTTCAAACCAAAGAGAGAGCACAGGATGGAGGTAGAAAGGGAACAAACAACCGTGATACATTGTGCCAAAAAAGTCTTCACAGACTTGAAAATTCCCCAACATTCAGTTTACTTGAAGCAATTCAAACGCCATCAACACCAACTAACCATGCATATTATATCTCGTTTCGTGTATAACTTTATCAAAGTGGGTAGTGCTGAGACTTCCGGTTTTTGGCGGCATGATGGCAGATGTGACCCTGGTGAGGTCCCAGGGGCACAATCTGCTACTCCCCTGGAGCCCTTTGGGATAGGGCTCCTAGCCAGGGGGCTTTTGAGGGATTGCCTCTTCAACCGGCTCGATGCCAGGTAATTGAGGCTTCCCTCTGCCCCGAAGGTCCTACTGCTGTGCGGCCGCATGGCAAAAGAGTCGCTGACCAGGACAAGCGCATGAAGATCGGGCGATTTACATGTACCTTAAGCAGGTCTTAAGACAACGATGAACTGTGAGTTGAGTTGAAAGCAGAACACTGAACTTTGGTGAGAAAGCCCCTCTGTTGTAAGTGAGCATGGGGGGGGGGGACTCCCAGACGCGAAATCCAAACGGAGCATTTTAAAAAGAGGGCGCTGGATGTAAAAGCCATAGAACTGATTTAAGAAACACACAAAAGTGCAGTAAAGCGTTCCTGTGGAAAACAGAGATTTTGGCAAACTTTCTGAAAAGTAAACAATCCCCAAAAATGGTGGGGCAGAGAGGCGAGAAAGAGAAACCATTGCAGTTAAAGCCTCCTCCTGGAAGCCCACAACTGGAAGTTACCAGCGAGCTTTCACAGCTATTAACTGACTCTTTGTGCCCTCTGCTGGACCAGATGACTAACATCAATCAGCAACTGACTACTTTGAACCAGAACTTTGCTGCACAACAACTGGAACTAAATGAAACTAAAAAATTATCAGAGCAAACAGCAGAAACACTGAAGGCAGTTAATGCCAAATCTAAAACGGTGAAGAAGCATGTACTGGAGTTGGAAAAGAAAAGAATTTCCGATGATTCTCAGCTGTTGCAATTAAAAATTGAAAAAGCAAGTTTTATCCTGAGATTCCAGGGGGTTCCTGAGACAAAAGGAGAGAATCTAAAACAAGTGTTGGCTGATCTAATCGCACCAGTTGCAGATTTGAAAACGGAATGTCTTCAAAGTGAAATGGATGTGATCTACAGATCACATTTGGATCTGTACTTGGAACATACTAAGAAAAATAATCTGCCTGGAGAAATAGTGGTTAGATTCTCAAAAAGACATGTTGTCAGCAAGCTGCCATTCTGTTTTCTGTGACCTCTGTGTACATATCCTTTCCCTGTTACACCCGGCTTGGCTTCTATCATCCTGCTCCTGCTTTGGAATGCAAAAGATAACTGCTGGAGGTTGTGTGGGGGAGAAGATGCTGTAATGCTTGCCTATTGATTTTCCCAGGACTACTGCACCTGTGTTTTGTCTGATGTTCTGCCTGGTTCTCATGTACTGGGCGCGCAACCGTTTCCTTAGCCCGCCAGCGGGAAAGATATTCATTGGATCTGTATCTGTTTGAAGTTCCTTTATTATGCTTGACCTAACTGTGTATCCCCAGTTCTAACAAAGAACGTGTTTGAGTATGTCTTCAACGCTTTGAAATAAATTTTGCTTTTCTTTAAAACGTGGATTTATTCTCGATGCTTGGGGATCCAACATATTGTTAGAACTCCCTTTTCCTATCGTTCCGAATCTGACAAGATCATGAGCGGAATTGAGGGAAATCTACCTAACACGGAGGGGGACTCGGGATCGGTCCCACAAACCTCCGCGTCTTTGGTGTTCACGACTGCAGCCTCGATGGAGGGTGCCGTGGGGGGAACGATTCCCCGCCTGCCTGCACATCTGTCTTGGCCGCCTCCGACCCCTTCGCAATGGGGTCCGCGGAAGACTCACCAGCAGGATGATTGGACTATGTACAACACCCAAGGCACCCGTGAGGTGTACTCCCGTCGGGGGAGCGGATTACGTGAGAGTCTGTTTGACAAGGGATTGTTCCCGGAACCTGGGTCTACCTCGGAGAAGGGGAGCCCCAAGCAGGACCTCGAGGAGTGGATGTTCGAGCCGTCGGGACCGCGTGGTCACGCAGAAGATGAGGAGGGCACCGGAGCCTTCCAAACGGAAGAGGACTATGACCCACCCCCGGACTACCGCCCTCGGGACCCCATCCCGGAGGAAACTACCGGGGAACGTCTAGCAGAACTGGAAGACTCGGTGAGAGACTTAATGCGGGCATTCCAGGATGTGATGGAAGGCCTGCCGGGAATGTTGGACGTTAGAATGGCCAATTTCCTGGACGCACACGCCGCGCAGTTACAAGTTGCTCCTGCACCGGGATTTCCCGCGCCGCCGATGCCTGCTCAACC
>NW_015177050.1:347095-352738 GCF_001447785.1 Gekko japonicus
AGGATCCTGGACCGTCTCCTTGGAGACCTGAGACTACTCCTCCTCCGCCTGTCATTTTGGAAGGGGATGAACATTTTGAAATAGCTGATATCCTTGATTGTAAAGTGAAACGTGGTAAACTCTGGTACCTTATCGAATGGGTTGATTTCGGTCCCCAGCACCGCGAATGGGTGGAAGAAGGGGATATTCGGGCCCCTTACCTGATCCGTAGTTTCCACAGAAGGTTCCCGGACAAACCGGGAGGTCTCCCGCCCAGCCCGGGAGGTCTCCCGCCCAGGCCGGGAGGTGTGTTGTAAGTGTATTTTAAGGGGGGCAGTATGTCAGCAAGCTGCCATTCTGTTTTCTGTGACCTCTGTGTACATATCCTTTCCAAAAGCCGACAGGAGATGAAAAGTCTCTGGTTCGGGATGGTTCATCTCAAAGAGATGAAGGGGTAGCTGATACTTTTCTACAAGGAAATGGATTAGAATTGTTGTCAGCAAGCTGCCATTCTGTTTTCTGTGACCTCTGTGTACATATCCTTTCCCTGTTACACCCGGCTTGGCTTCTATCATCCTGTTCCTGCTTTGGAATGCAAAAGATAACTGCTGGAGGTTGTGTGGGGGAGAAGATGCTGTAATGCTTGCCTATTGATTTTCCCAGGACTACTGCACCTGTGTTTTGTCTGATGTTCTGCCTGGTTCTCATGTACTGGGCGCGCAACCGTTTCCTTAGCCCGCCAGCGGGAAAGATATTCATTGGATCTGTATCTGTTTGAAGTTCCTTTATTATGCTTGACCTAACTGTGTATCCCCAGTTCTAACAAAGAACGTGTTTGAGTATGTCTTCAACGCTTTGAAATAAATTTTGCTTTTCTTTAAAACGTGGATTTATTCTCGATGCTTGGGGATCCAACACATGTGAGGGACTAAATCTTGAAAGCAGCAACAGGAACACACCTGAAAATCAATGGAAATACCATCTGGATTTTAAAAGACATTCCATTTGAAATCAGAAAGAACAGGAAGAACTTCAAAGACTTGGCCCTGTTTTTACAAACAAACAACATACAGTACAAATGGTTGATTCCCGAAGGCCTACTCTTCAGAATAAATGATAAAAAAGAAAGAATTGACTCTGTTAAGAAAGCAAATGAGTTTTTGAAGCAGCAACAGGGAAGGTCCGGAGAAGACGACAAAGAAGATGACCAAGATAAAGAAAGCGGTGGAGACACTTCTTCAGCTACTGAGAAGGACTCTGTGTCAGATTTCGGGGCTGCAGCCAATGTTCCCTCTAAGCTGTGGAGTCTTGTGAGCAAAAATTCTACTTTGTGAGCGACTGGCATTAAAGTTGTGAGCGAGCAATTTGGCTACTGCATAAATTAGTTTGCTCTGGAGCAATCCTTCCTGAGCTGAGACAGAAATCTGTGAGCCGGAGGCTAAAAAACTGTGAGCTGGCTCACACCAACTCAGCTTAGAGGGAACACTGGCTGCAGCCCCCAAGAGAGACTATGGTTTGAGGAAAAGAAATGCCAAGAAATGAGATGCTGAGGAACTCTGAATTCCACTTTCAAGAAGTTGTATTTTTTTTTTAATTTGATGCTTTTGTGATGGTCTTAATCAGTAACTAATATCGGGTTTGGGGGAATAGTGGCTAGATTTAAACGTTCAAGTTCATTGTAATATTAATAGAATAGATTAACATTGTATAAGCTTATGTAATGATCTTCACTACTTGGGTATTTAGTGGTTAACTTTCCTTTCTCTTGTAGATATTAGATTCCCTATCCTAATTTTCTTTATAGTTTATAGAAATGCAATTTTAAAAAATCCCATTCAGGGGGCTAAGAAAAAAAGTGGGTAGTGCTGAAATACCTATATAATATGAATCCATTTGGAAAACACTCATATCTCCATTGGATCTGATGAGTGTCACTAGGATATATGACTAGAGTGTCAATGCTACCCACTTTAAAAAAAAATCGTTTTATTTTAATTCATCAAAACAAGTAGTAACAATCTAGTGCCATTACCAAAGATACATCAACATAACAAATGCGTCTTCGTATGCAATATTGTAAAACTAAGTCAAAATTGTTTATATAACTTAACGTTTCAACAGAAAGATCCTCTATTAGTCGTGGGGTTATTGCCCTGGTGAGTTAGAGAAGTAAGGACTACGTATACTGTCATTTTCCAACAGAGATTCTCATAGTAATGTTTTACAGCGATAACCATGTGTGATAATGTGAGTTTGAAGGTGTCGCGAGATACGAAAATATTGGAAACCAGGTTGAGTCACATTTGGAATTGGATGTCTGGCTTGTTTCTGCTCTATGTATTGTATCTGTGATTTTTGCCATCACAAACTGTTCCCATATTTTATCATGCCAGGCAGATACAGTTGGTGACAGCGGGGATTTCCAACATGAGGCTATTGTCAAGCGAGCTGTTGTGAAGAGTAAAGAGATTATTTCCTTATTTCTATCGTCTATGATGGCATCCCAGTGATTCAATAAGTGAATCTCAGGTTTTAAATTAAGATTGTGCAAGGTTATTTCATTGATCTGTTTTCGAACCTCTTCCCAAAATTTGCTTAGCCTTGGACAATCCCACCAACAATGCAGGTAAGTGCCGACCTGCCCACAACCTTTCCAGCATAAATGCTACCCACTTTGATAAAGTTATACATGAAACAAGATATAATATGCATGGTTCGTTGGTGTTGATGGCGTTTGAATTGCTTCCAGCAAAGTGAATGTTGGAAAAAGAATTTTAAAGTCTGTGAAGACTTTTTTTTGGCACAATATATCATGGTTGTTTGTTTCCTTTCTACCACCTGAAGGCTGGCAACCCTAGTGGCTAATAATAATAATAATACAGGCCTACCTTACAGGGTTGTGGTGGTAAGGATTATGTCTGTGTTAGAAAAACAAATGTTGTCATTGAGTTTTGTCTCTAAGAAAGAGGAACAGAGTCCCTTGAAATCAGATTTCTGTAGCTCCACAAAGGATGGGCATGTTCCACAAGCCAGATGCCAATGCCTTGGCTTTTCGACATGCCCAGAGTGTCAGCTTTGCCAACAAGACCTTGCTGGTTTTAAACTTTTTCCTTGGCACTGCTTTGAGAGTGTTACACACACACACACACACACACACACACACACACACACAACTAAAATATTTGAAAAGAAAGACTGCAATGTCTGGGCAACATTTTACATTGGAAGGAACTTTTTTTTAGGCTGGAAGGAAATGTGTCCCATCATGTTAATTTTTCTGCAGCTGCAAAACCTAGTTCCCTAATTCATTGAGTGACTCAATACTGTTTAAAGAAATCAGGTAAACAAGTCAAGTGGGCAGGATTCTCTCCTGGCAGTTGGTATTTCCTGGCACCTGGCATGCCTTTGATTGACGTGTCTGAAGGAGAGTGGCTGGGCATGATTGACACAGGATTAGGCTACTCTTGGGTTTGGGAAATAGCTGAATGGGTTGGACAACACGGGACGGTTTTTGCTGATCTGTGGGTTCTTGATCAGTGGAAATTTCTGACATTTCTGCAGGAACTGCTGGTAGGGTTGCCAGCTCCCGGTTGGGAAATCCTCAGAGATTTGGGGTTAGATCCTGGGAAGGGGGGAGTTTGTGGATGGGAGGGACCTCAGTGCATGGTATAATGCTGTTGAATCCACCCTCCAAACACTATTGTGACCATCAGCCCCCACGTTGAGGATCACTGATCTAGGACATTGCCTATAGAATGTACTGGTATGTTCAGAGCCAGTTTGGTGTGGAGAACCAGTTTGGTGTAGTGGTTAGGAGCACAGACTCTAATCTGGGAGAACCGGGTTTGATTCCCCACTCCTTCACATGCAGCTGCTGGTGTGACCTTGGGCCAGTCATAAGTTCTTTCAGAGCTGTTCTCTCAAGGGCAATTCTTGGAGAGAGCTCTCTCAACCCCACCTACCTCACAGGGTGTCTGTTGTGGGGAGGGGAAGGGAAAGGAGAATGTAAACTGCTCTGTGAGACTCCTTTGGGTAGTGAAGGATGGGATATAAATCCAATCTCTTTTTCTCTCTCTTCTCTTCCTAGACCAAGATGACTCCATGGTTATAATGAACTAGCAGTAAAGCCCATTGTGAAAGCAATACAACGGGATCTAGAAAGAGGCTCTGGGGCAGTGCTCTGGCTTTGGGCAAACAGTGTCCATTTGCTGTGGTGACCTCAGCAGGATATAATGACAGAGTCCACTGTTTTCTCCAGAGGAACTGATCTCTGCTACCTGAAGAGCAGTTGTAATTGTGAGTGATCTGTAGCCCTCACCTGGAGATTGGCAGCAATTGTTACCCAGGACAAAATGGCTGGTTTGGAGGGTGGAGTCTATGGCATTCTACCTGTCTGAGGTCCCACCCCTCTGCAAACCCCACCCTCTCCAGGCTCCACCCCTCAAATCCCCAGGAATTTGTCAGCATGTAGTTGGCAACCCCATCTCCTTCCCAGCTAACCACCAACCTACCATTATCTGCCCCTTTGACTTCAGCTGACTTCTGCCCTCCCTTCTGCAGAGCAGTTGTAATACTGAGTGCTCTCCAGCCCTCACCTGGAGATTGGCAACAATGGTTCCCTATGTGGGACTGACTGGTTTGGAGGGTGGAGTCTATGGCAGTGTACCTGTCTGAGGTCCCACCCCTCCTCAAACCTCACCCTCTTCAGGCTCCATCCCTCAAGTCTCCAGGAATTTCCCATCTGGAGTTGGCAACCCTATCAGGACTGGCCCCAATGTGTTTTCTCCCAAAGGCCAAAGTAGGTGACAGGACCACGCTTAGATGCCTACCAACAGGCACTGAGGGGAATGTAGGGTTGCCAGCTCTAAGGAGGGAAATACCTGGAGGTTTGGGGGGTGGATTCTGTAGAGGGCAGCATTGGGCGGAGCGGAAGGACTCAGCAGGTATAATGTCATAGGGTCTACCCTCCAAAGCATCCATTTTCTCCAGGGGAACTGATCTCTGTCATCTGGAGATCAATTGTAACAGTGGGAGATCTCCAGGTCCCACCTGGAGATTGGCAACCCTAGGGGAAAGTCAGCTGCACAGCAGGGGGTTGAAGAGAATGGTTTGATGGCTGCTGGGCCAAGATTGGCAACAATAGTTCCCCAGGAGCCCCATCGTAAATGCACCAAACAATTCCTAAAGATTTTCCAAAACACTACTCTGTTTTGGGCTCCTGGGGAACTTTGAAGTAGCACCAAAGCTTTAAGATCTCTCCAGCTGTCACCTGGAGACTGGCAACAGCTTGTCTGGAGTGTGGGCAGTATGGCATTGTATCTGTCTGAGGTCCCCCTCTTCCTCCTCCTCCTCAGATTCCACCCTCAGCAGGCTTCATCCCTAAAATATCCTGGAAGTTTCCAACCTGGAGTTGGCAACCCTATGTACTGGAGTTCGAACCTGGAGTTGGCAACCATCAGCCAACCTTTATCTGCCTGTCTGTCTTAAGTTTTACACACACACCCACAGCCTCTGCCTAGGGAAAGGGCAGTCTTTCCCTGCAGTGGGAACCAAAGCAGCTGACATCATTCTCCTCTCCCAACTGAAAATTCCAACTGCCTTGCAGGGGGGGGAGTTTGAGATGTGGAATGGAGTGAAGTCCAATCAGCTTCCACATGCAAAAGA
>NW_015177050.1:352923-383371 GCF_001447785.1 Gekko japonicus
CATAGGGTCTACCCTCCAAAGCATCCATTTTCTCCAGGGGAACTGATCTCTGTCATCTGGAGATCAATTGTAACAGTGGGAGATCTCCAGGTCCCACCTGGAGATTGGCAACCCTAGGGGGAAGTCAGCTGCACAGCAGGGGGTTGAAGAGAATGGTTTGATGGCTGCTGGGGCAAGATTGGCAACAATAGTTCCCCAGGAGCCCCATCGTAAATGCACCAAACAATTCCTAAAGATTTTCCAAAACACTACTCTGTTGATAAATTGCAACACTTTGAAGTAGCACTAAAGCTTTAAGATCTCTCCAGCTGTCACCTGGAGACTGGCAACAGCTTGTCTGGAGTGTGCGCAGTATGGCATTGTATCTGTCTGAGGTCCCCCTCTTCCTCCTCCTCCTCAGATCTCACCCTCAACCTGGAGTTGGCAACCATCAGCCAACCTTTATCTGCCTGTCTGTCTTTACAACCCCCCCCACACACAGCCTCTGCCTAGGGAGCAGCTGACATCATTCTCCTCTCCCAACTGAAAATTCCAACTGCCTTGCGGGGGGGGGGTGAGTTTGAGGTGTGGAATGGAGTGTGGTCCAATCAGCTTCCATATGCAAATGACCTTGGAATGCTGGGCGGGACTGCACAAAGCAGCCAGTCAACCCAGCTATTGTCTTCTGAGTGGCAGTTTTTCCGGCCTAACACTAAAGGCGGGCATTTTAGAACTTTGGCACCCACTATTCAATTATATATAAGGAGAGATGTGTAGTTTATAAGAAAATCAGCAGTGGCTGAACATAGCCTAACTCAAACAGGACACAGTATTTTGTTCCAAGACACTGAAAGGCTGGACAACACTTCCAATTACCGTGTCAGATTGCACAGGGAAGCCATTGAAATTCACAAACATAAACACAATTTCAACAGGAAAGAAGAGAGTTTAAAAATAAATAGGGCATGTTTTCCTGTCCTGAAAAACAGAAAAGGCTCTACATCTGACAATAGCACTACAGATAAGATTAGAATTTCAACAGCCAATCCACATACAAAAGAACCTCCTCAGGAAACAGAAAACAGGAAACCTCCTCAGGAAACAATCCATATACAAAACAACCTCCTCAGGAAAGCTCCTCCATTAGCATGTTCACAGCCTGGGGAACTCCTACAAGATAATGACTCAGCCCTACCCCACCTTCCTGAGTAGATATAAATTACCTGCCTACCATTTTTCTTCTCACCTTGACACAGAGAGTACTCCGTCTTTCTGTGTTATACCTCTGAGGATGCCAGTCACAGCTTTTGGCAAAATGTCAGGTCCTACAATGCCAAGACCACGGCCACACAACCCCGAAAATCTACAGCAGCTAACACCCAGTTTATAAGAGTTTGAAATGCAAGCCTGCAAACAGCACAGTTGTGGGAGTTCTGGTCCAGTTCTCTCTTTTTTTAAAAAAAACACTACATTAATGACCAACTCAGACCATTCTTGATGTTGTCTTTCTACAGTTTTGGAAGCAGCACTTATAATTGTAGTGATTGGGTCAATTTAATATAATTTATGAGCTTTAACCTTCACTTTCCTTGCTGAATTGGCAGGTCATGACTCATCAATGCCATCCCTCCGCCTGTCTGCCAGCTCACATGCCCTTTCTAATGACATTGCTTGCTTGGTGCTATAAATGTGGGCCACGATCCAGGCAAAGTGCATCCAGTGAGGGGGGGAAATTTGTCGTTTACCAAAGGTCAGCGTACAGCTTAATCCATATTGGAGGAGCCACTTTCTGCAAAGCCAGTTGCTAAAACAAGGATTTTAACCTTTTTACTTCTTGGCATGCTGTGCTGCTTTTGACTTCCAGGGCTCTGGGCTGACAGAGCCACAGACCTGACTTTACAATTAGAGTTTCCAGTCAGAGATTCTAGAAAAGGAGAAAGCTTTCTCTTCTCTTCCCCATCAAGTTGTCCTGCAGTCAGTGTGGCCTTGTGGCTTGAGTGCTGGAACAGGTTGTGGGAGACCCAAGTCCAAATTCCCATGGAAGCCGGCTGGGTGACCTTGGGCCAATCAGACACTTTCACCTTAACCCACCTCACAGGGTTGTTGTGAGGGTAAAATGGAAGATAGGAGAACGACGCCAGCTGCTCAGGATCCTCAGAGAGGAGAGAGGCAGGGTGCATACAAAGCACATGAATAAAAAGCGATTGATGTTACAGATGGTGAGCCATGATGCAGATAAAGCACATGCTTCATTCTTTCTCACTGGATATCCTTTGCCTGGATCATGGTCCACATTTATAGCAGTGCCCCCATAAAGCACTTCCTGGGAGTAAGCCATAAAGTGCCCCCATAAAGCACTTCCTGAGAGTAAGCCATAAAGTGCCCCCATAAAGCACTTCCTGGCTGTGACCACCAATTTTAATGTTATACTATTGTGTTTTAATATTTTAATTATATCTATTGTATTGCTATTATGTTGTTACCTGCCCTGAGCCTGCTCGCAGGAAGGGCAGGCTATAAATACTATAAATAAATAAATAAATACTATAAATAAATAATAAACAAAGATTCACACATCCCTATCTGGAAACAGCATATTTCTAGAATATTTTAAAAGTTACTTTTAGCTTATTATGCTGTTAGCCATAGATTGCAACAATGTGATATTTTTGGCAGGGTGTAGATGTGCAGTAAAGCGGAGCACAAGCTGCTTAAAGAATAAATTAGGTTTATTAAGAAGGGAACAGACTTTGTAAGAAACAGGAGAGAGAAAGAGAAGTCTAACTGTCTAACTAGCTAGGAGAGAGACAGTAACAAAGGTCCTTTCCGCACTTGGATCTCATCCCTGCTTTTATCAGAGTTCAACTCGGGACACAATACCTTGCATTTATCCCTGGTTATAACAGCATTCGTTTATCCCGGGACAAGTGTGGGGCGAAACTGGGGTGACCGCAATGTAATGTGGAAACAAAAAATACCCCGAGATAATTACAGGGGTGAACTCGAGTGTAGTGCAAAATGTAAGTTCGGGGACAGGGTTGAACCAGTTTTTAAGGTCTAGTGTGGAATCACCCAATGAGATCTCAGAAGGAGCAGGGAAAGGCCCTAACTGAGCCAAGGAGGAGACAGGAAGGAGACTATCTGAAAATAGCAGGAGGTCCCTAGTTTCACTATCCTAATTGTCCCCTCTGCTGCCCCCTGCAGGATGTTCTTGTCATCTTCTTTATCTATGCATGATAGACCTTGCATATTCCAACAGATATTAATACAAATTCTCATTTATTTAGTGGGTATGATCCAGTCAAAATGATCCCCTACTTTGCCCTGATCTAGATAGCCCAAGCAAGCCTGTTCTCATCAGATCTCAGAAGCTATGCAAGACAAATTTGGCAAATACTTGGAAGGGAAAACTTCCCAGGATGCAGAGGCAGGTAATATCAATGCCATCTCTCTGAAACATCCTAGCCCCACTAGGGGTCACCAGAAATCATCATGACTTCCAAGCTCTCAAGCACGCATACACACACACACTCAAAAATATACAATTTTTTTCCCTTTTATTACTAGCGAACAGGGTGAGGAAGACCAGTTAAGCCCATGAGACTTAGAAGTACTTAGGGTTGCCAACCTCTAGGGGGGCCTGGAGATCTCTCGCTAGTACAATCAATCTCCAGATGACAGAGATCAGCTCCCCTGGAGAAAACAGTTGTTGCAGAAGGTGGACTCGATGGTGTTGAACCCTGCTGAGGTCCCTCCCCTCCCCAAACCCATCCTTCCCCAAGCTCCACCCCCTCCCAAAAAAATCCCCCACCCAGAGCTGGCAACCCTAGAAGTACTTAGCTTTGACTGACTGGCTCATGGTCACTCTGACTTATCGAGTTTCATTCTATGGAGTGGTAAAGACTTGAGATGACTGGTAAGATTCCAGGGTATTCCGTTGTGGAACACGTCTCTTCACCGTGCCAGGACAGACTCTGTTCAAACTTTCCCCTTTGCTGGCAGAGAGAGCTTCCATTATTTACTTCACTTAAACCCTCCATTTCTTCCCAATGGGAACCCAAAACAACTCACATTGTTCTCCTTGCCACCATTTTATCCTCACAATGACTCTGTGAGGTAGGTTAGGCTGAGAGTATTTGACTGGCCCCAGGTCACCTAGCAAGTTTCCATGGTTGGACCTGGTTCACCTACGTCCTGGTCTGCCACTTTAAGCACTACACCACACTGTCTTTTGTTCTAATACACCATTTCAGCTACGTTGTGAGTATACAGTGCACTCAAAATGGTGGGGACTGAGTGAGAGATCCAAAAGAGTCCAAAGCTCATCCTAATATCCCTGTCTGGGGTCCACTGACTTCAAGCAATGTTACACAAAATGCAAAGAATCATGGCCCAACTACACATTATGTTTTCTCTGGTGATGTCGTCAGGATGGATGGAAACTTAAAGATGGACATGAACTGTGTTTTTGTGGTTCAGTTCATGGCTGACCCAAAAACTCATACAAACAGGGAAGTTGGTTCATGAACTGATCCAGCTCCTATCGGTTTGTGAACTATTTAAAGTTTAAACCCCTGCTTTCTGCTCCCTGTGAAAAGCCGGGGGGAGCAGAAAGCAGGGGACCATTTAAACCAAACAACTGAGCAGTGGGGAGCTCCTTGCCACTCAGCTGTTCAGGTTAAATGGCTTGGAGCCATCTAAACCCTTGCTTTCCATTTCCTATGGCTTTGCGTGAACAGTGGCTCAGCTGTTTTCATGAAGAACAGAAAAAAGGGGTTTAAAGCCCTGCTTTCTACTCTTTAGGGACCACCAGGAACCATTAGGAACTGCATCAAAATTCGTGAAAGTTCATGGCAGTTCTTCAGTTCATGAACATTGCTTCATGAACCACAAAATGCCCAAAATTTGTGACAAACTTTCTTTCATCAGCTTATCTGTGCCTATCCTTGTTGGTGACTCATGTTATATAGTTCCCCTCTTTCTGAGTGCATGTGGGCCCAATTTGGATCAGGACCAGGGCACATGGAGAAAGGGAACTTACCCTCAGTTCCATTTTCCTGACTTGAATTAGTGCCAAAGGCATTATTTGCCCCATTGTGGGGCAACTTATGCAACCACAAAAAGACAGATAGCACCCCCTGGGTTCTTGCAGGTTGGGAAAGTAGGGGGAGGCCAAAGCCCTCATTTTCTGCACAACACAGTCCAAATCCAGATTGGGCTTCTGTGTGTGTGGGAAGCACAGAACTTCAGAACATGTCTCTCCACCCAAACCGGGAACATCTCCAAGGAGAGAGGAAGCATAGAGAAGAAACAGCCTTCAGTACGAGGTGGCACGCTTTAGATCACAAGAGTTCCGAGCAACTCATATTCCCTCAAACACAATGGAGTCAGTTCAGACATTCAGCCACCAGTCAAGTATTTCTGGAGTCACCAAGTACATTGAAATCAAGCAATGTATGTGCATTTATTTATTTATTTCAATTTTTCTCCCGCCCTCCCTGTGGATGGGCTCAGGGCGGGTTACAAAGTCACAAATCTCAATAACAATCGTTAAAAATAATCAAAACAGTCATTTAGAACAGTAATAGAAACCACAATCAAGGTTCATGTTACTGACTTCCGGTTGATGGTGGTGCGCTAGCAGACTCACCTCCCGGGGGTGAAGCTACACTCCAGCTGAAGGAGGGGGTGCGCAGGCTCGCAACCCCCCCCCAGGGACCCGGCGAAGGGACCCTGGCCATGGAACTTATAAGAGGTTGCCTCTTCGATGGCAGAATGCCGGAGAATTGAGGCGCCTCTTCGTTCCGACGGTCCAACGTGCTGTGAGACCGAATGGACTTAAGTGACGCTGACCGGGACAAGCGCAGGAGATCGAGCGTCAGAAATGAAGCTGAAAGCGAGGTCGAAAGACCAACTATGAACGTAAGTCAGTTTTAAAGAGTCTTAAAAGAAAAAAGATAGCTCCCCACCCCACCCCACTGAACAGGAAAAAGGCGAGCGGGGGAGGGATGCCTCCCATGCGCATGAACTTTTGAGCGATTGGGAGGGGAGCGGAAGAAAACGCAAAGGAAACTGTCTAGAAGTACTTACCAGAGTGAGTTCAAGCGCACATTCAGAGACTTTTTAAAACTTTGCAAAAGTAAACAAACGATAAAGATGGCAGGGAAGAAGAACAAAGAAAAACTTTTGAAAGCGAAAGGGACTGAGCCCAAAACCAGAAGCTACCAGTGAAGTGGAATACATGCGCCCTCTGCTGGAACAGCTGAATAACTTCAAGGAACAGATGTCAACAATGACTACATGTATTACCTCTCAGCAAACTCAGATAAACGAGACATTGCAAATAATGAAACAAAATACTGAAAAGGTAAATTATGTGGTTGCTGTCACTCAAAAGGTGAAAATAAAGTGCAAAAGCTGGAAAGGAAGCAAAGCTCCACGGAAGATCAGCTGCTGCAATTGCAAATGGAAAAGGCTAACATGATTCTTTGCTTCCAGGGCATGCCATAGAATAAGGGGGAGAATCTTGAAGAAGTGATGAGCGAATTACTAACCCCAGTGACGGAGATGAAGGCAGAATCACTGCTAAACAATATGGATGTGGTCTACAGATCATATTCAGGCTATATATAAAAAATAATCTGCCTGGGGAAATAGTTGTAAGATTCTCGAAGAGGCATGTGAGGGATGCAATCCTGAAAGCCATTTCTGGAATATCCCTGAAAGTGGGAGATAATACTATCAGAGTATTAAAGGACATTCCATTTGAAGTAAGACAATGGAGAAAGAAGTATAAAGAACTTGTGCTTTTTCTTCAAATTCAATTGGATATAAATGATTATTTCCCTTTCAAGATTAAGGACAAAAAAGAAAAGATTGACTCTGTTCTGAAAGCTCAAGAATTTTTAAGGGTCCAGTTGGGAAGGTCAGAGGACGGTAAAAAAGAAGAGGACAGCAAGTCCAGTGGCGAGCTAGACTCGGGTTCTTCCAGAGAGGACTCTCTGTCAGAGCAAGGGGCAGCAGCCCCAAAAAGTCCTTATAAGTTACGGAAGAGAAGGGGAAAGGAGAAGTAAAGGCTGAGGGACTCTGAATTGTGCCTTTGAGAACTTTGAAATGGGATGATTGGGGGTACAGTTTTTAGACAGTTAAATTTAAGCTTTAAAGGAAAAGTATTATAAATGTTTGCCTCAGTTTATAATGTGATTAATGTTGGGAAGACTTGATGTAACTAAGCTAGTAGGAGGATCTCCTCTCTTGGGTTTTTAGTCAGTAGTGGGTTCTTTACTTTATCCCGTAAATGTAGTTTCCCTTCCTTTTTCTTCTGTTATAGTTTTTGTAGTGATATAAAAAATAATTAAAAATCCCCTCCAGGGGCTCAAAAAAAAAAGGTTCATGTTACTAAAATCTTTTCAGTGTTCAATAATGTTTAATGTTTTGTAAATGTTATCAGTGATGTCTCTGTTTGGCATAAAACCAACCTGGTCAGATGAGATGGATGATGTTATTAGGGAATATGAGTTGCCAAGACTTATGAAGGCCATAAGGTACAAAAGGGCGGATCAAGGAAGATGGGGAGAAGTGAACCAAATATAAGCAAATATTACGAGGCAAACCAATTGAGAGCCTTGGTGTCATATTTAAATGGAATCTCTGAGCATGGAAGCAGATGGGAGACATCTGAATTTAATTGAGAAAATTGTTTTTGGAGGGAAAAAAGAAAGAGACATTAAATGGGTAGAGAACCCTTTCCTATATACTACATTAAAACTTGGATTAAATGGAAAAATAAACTGATCCCACAGATATCCCCGTAGATTCTTATCATATTACATCCCAATTTTTCGTGTCTGGATAAATCAGAAAGCTATATTAGATGGAAACAAAAAGGGATCTATAGAATTAGAGATTTATATGTAGACGAGACTCCCTTTACTGTGATGCAATTGAAAGAAAAATTGCAAGGAGAGCTAAACTAGTTTTTGTTATATCAACTGCATTACCTAATTGTAAACTCTATGGTAAAGCAAACCATGACTAGAAAGCTATTGAAATTTAAACAGATTTTAATGCAACATATGACAAGTCTAAAAGGAGTAACCTCTAAAATATACGCATATATAATTGAGACAGATTGGGTTGAAAATAACATGGGAGAAAGATATCAGAATAAAGATTGAGCAAAATATTTGGAATAAGATATGGTTTACCCAGACAAGGAAAACTATATCAATAGCTCTTAGAGAGAACTCCTTGAAATTATTACACAGGTAGTATTTCACCCCAGTTAACCTTGCAAGAATAACCAACACAAATAATAAAAAATGCTGGAGAAAGTGTAATCAGCACGGTAATTATATTCATATATGGTGGCTATGCCTAGTAGTGTCACAGCTCTGGGAGAAAATTTTTGCAGAAATTGCAAAAATTGCATGTCAAACCATCTGTGTTACACCAGCTTTGGCCCTATTAACAATATGGGAGAATCAAAATGAAAAGGTGACTTCTAAAGGACTAATAGTGTTTATGTTAATGGCAGCACGCAGGATAATTGCTAAAAGATGGAAAGCCGCAGAATTATTAACATTACACTCATGGTATTCTGATTTATGGCAGATTGCAATTGCTGAAAAATTAACAAATCAAATTAGAATAATCAAATCCAAAGCCAAAACTGTAGACTTTTTTGAAACGTTGCATGATTGTATTTTATACACAACTCAGAACAATACCCAAAGTATGTTTAAGCCCTTCCTCAGATTATGGGATAAAGTTAAATAAGCCTTTCTCTATACTTTAATCATGTTGTAACAATATCAATTCAATTCAATTCAAATACCTTTTATTGGCATACAATATTAAAAGCGTTTGTAACAATATATTAATTATGCATGTTTATAGGAAAAGGAAGAATAAGGGGAAATAATTCCTTCTCTTTGTATCTATGCTAAATGTTGAGCTCTCTACCAATGCCTTAATTTACTTGTTTTTTACTTCTCTCTCTCTCTCTCTCTTTTGCTTTTCTTTGTTGTTATGTGTATACTGTAGGTTGTTTTTCTATGCAGGGAGTGGGGGGTGTACTTGATGTTTATTGCAAAATTATTTGCAATAAATAAATTCTGAGCTGCCCCTCCTCGTTTTGGGGTCTGGTAACATGTCAGCCCTCTCAGAGAATTCAGCCTCAGGCTCTGGGATACTCACAGGCCATGACATCTACTGGGCTGATCCATCTGACACAGAACCATAATCAGAACTGCTTATGTCAGAGGGTTCTCGGAGGGTTGGGTCACTGCTAGGGATGCCCGCTTCCAGGCGGGACCTGGGGATCCCTTGGAATTACAGCTTACCTCTAGACTGCAGAGATCAGTTCCCCTGGAGGAAATTGGAGAGCGGACTCTACGGCCTTGTACCCCACTGAGGTCCCTGTCCTCCCCAGGCTCCATCCCTAAATCTCCAGGAGTTTCCCAACCTGGATCTGACAACCCTACCCCCCCCCCTATCCCCTGCCGGTAGCCGGGAGGGGGGATGGGACCTTGCAACCCTAGACAGAAGTCTGCAGCACTTGTGATGGCTGCACTGGAAAATGACCCAAAGATACAGGGAAAGTGTCTGAGTGAAAAATCAAGTCAGGTATTCAATTCCATTCCATTCCTGTCCTTCTGCTGTAGATGCTGCTTGTAGCAATTCCTTCTTTCGAGACCTTGGCACCTTATCTATGAAGACAAATGCCTGCTTTTTGCACTCTGATGAAATATTTATGAGGAGAGGAATTCACCTTATCGTGAGACATGTATATAATTTAGTTTGGCATTTATTTATTTATTTTTAGCTTTCCCAGCATGAGTATACTTGGCAAACAGAAGGGTAACCAAGCCTCAGAAGGTAAGCTTAGGTCTCTGTCTTAAAATATGTCCAAGTATTGCAGTGCCTTGGAAAGACCTGCAGTGTGTGTGTGTGTGTGGGGAAATGAATACTTTTGTTAAGTTTTATCTTCAGGAGCGACCAAAGGGATACACACACTTGTCCCAGAATCATGTCTAATATCCGTGTCCTTGATCAGTTTCTAAAATATATAGAAGCACAGGAGAATATCAAAATTGCAGTAGTTTAAGTTTAGGGTCAAAGCAAGAGCTTAATTTTATTCTTTAAGTGCTTGCAGCTGGCAGGGACCGGGCCCTGCACGCACGATCACCAGGTGGCAATGCAGTTTGGAGATCGGGGAAGCGGGGTTGTCGGACTCACAGCGAACAATGAAATACACTCTTGCAGGAAGGTTTTATTTTATTGAAGCCATGAAGTACTTAGAACAACTTTTCTGTTCGGAATAACACAAAGGGCTTGAGACTGGGATAATAAAGCAAGTTCAAAATAACATGGGCCAATAGATATGGTTCCCGCGCCTGCCTTGAGACTCATCTCGTGCTCAAACCTTGAGAAAGCAATGGCTGTAGCTAATTAAACAATACTTCTGTTCTCACACTACTGCTCATTACAGACTAAGCAAAAAGCCTCCAAAAGCGCACCACCTGTAGCTTTGGCTGATAAGATTCCTTCAAAGCAACTCTAGCGTACATGGAAAGGAATGCAGTTAACTATGAGCGCTGGAGGGTGAGGGGGGACATGCGCACCAGAGTTTAAGCGGGCATGGTTCATTGACCGATCACCTGCTTGGCATGCCAAAGCTCTCTGGTTCAGTGCCCAGAATCTCCAGTTGAAAGGATCAGGTAGGAGGTGATGTGAAAGACCTTTGCCTGGGACCCTGGAGAAGTGCTGCCAATCTGAGTGGGCAATACTGATCTTGCTAGACCAGTGCTCTGAGTCAGTATAAGGCAGCTTTGCATGTCCAACACGTGATCTGGCCTTCTTGGGAGCTGGAGCTGGTGAGAATCTGTCCTTATATATAATTGAATAGTGGGTGCCAAGGTTCTAATTCTAAAATGCACTCCCTTAGTGTATGGCTGATGGCACTGCTCCTCAGCATATATCGCCACCAATCAGAAGGCAAAGCCCGGGTCCCGCCCACACCACAACTGCTGCGACAACCTGGTCTTTTGCATATGGAAGCTGATTGGACTTCAGTCCATTCCACACCTCAAACTCCCCCCCCCCGCAAGGCAGTTGGGATTTTCAGTTGCATAACATACCTCATAGGGGAGAGGAGAATGGGTAACAATGGTTACCACTCTCCAGGTGAGGGCTACAGATAACTCAAACATACAAATGCTCTTCAGGTAGCAGAGATCAGTCCCTCTGGAGAAAACAGTGGACTCTGTCATTAAACCCTGCTGAGGTCGCCACAGGAAACTGACACTGTTTGCCCAAAGCCAGAGCACTCTCCCAGAGCCTCTTTCTAGATCCCGTTGTATTTATTTCCGCAACGGGCATTATTTCTAGTGTGTGCCATAAAACGTAATGCCAGGTACCGGGGATATAAACTGTAAGAACAGCAGCTGGTAAGCTCCAAGTTGATATATCCTCACTAGAAGGCCTCATGGTCTGGGAGGGAGGGTGCAAAGGAGAACCCACATGGGCGGACTGGACAGCCAGAGTTCATTAGTTGTCGTAGATTTTTTTGGAGAATCCAGTTGTGTTGAATATAGTACGTTTAAAAATAAATCCCAATTCTGTCCAAACATTCAATGCCCTTCTGTTATGGGTTTTTTTTTTAAAAAAAATATTTTTAATTAATTTTTTCATTAAAAAAACAACAGTAATATTAATATTATGAACAACAACAGAATCCACCATCACAGATAATAAACTTGTATGGTTTTTGAAAGAAAAATCTTGGAAGATATTTCTAAATTGGAGTCTGGACTACCAAGACTTAGATGTTGTTGTTGTTCAGTCGCACAGTCGAGTCCGACTCTTCGCGACCCCATGGACCAGCTCCCGCCAGGCCTTCCTGTCTTCCGCTGTCCTCTGAAGTTGGCTCAATTTCATGTTCGTTGCGTCGATGACACTGTCCAACCATCTCATCCTTTGCCGTCCCCGTCTTCTTTGACCTTCAATCAATAGATACAACATTACTAATAGTCAAAGTAACATATTTAATCAGTTGGCTGGGGATCAAGCAATAGTGTTTAAGAATGCAGATAAGGGTGGAGCTATTGTGCTTCAGAATAGGGATGACTATCTGAGTGAAATTTAAAAACAAATAAATGACAGGGATTTTTACAGACCAATTTTGCATGACCCCACAGAGGAAGTTACCAACATCATTAAAGTCACAGTAAGGGAGGCCTTAGCTATGCAGAACGTCTCTCAACAAGTAGCAGAGTATTTAATCAATCTCTACTCGAGAGTACCTATCTTCTATACATTGCCAAAGATTCACAAAGAGGGGTTGCCACCTCCTGGGTGCCCCATAGTCTCGGGGACTAACTCCTTGTTAGAGCCCTTGTCTAAATATGTTGACTCTTTTCTTCAACCGTTTGTTCTGGGTTTATCTACTCATATAAAGGACACCAAGGATTTTATTTTAAAAACAGAAGGTAGAAGTATCCCAGAAACAGCTGTCTTAGTCACCATGGATGTTAAATCCCTTTATACTAACATCCCTCATGAAGACGCGAGAATGCGTCTTATGAATTTTCTTTTTTCTTTTTTAATAAAAATTTATTACAACATACTACATCATCCTATGAATTTTCTAGAGAAACAGGAAACTCTCCACCCCCCCCCACTTTCTTTTTACTTGATCTAATAGATATTATTTTTGAGAAGAGTTTTTTTCAGATTCCAAGATAGCTTTTTTTGGCAGGTAATAGGGAGCACTTTCACCCCCAGTGTGGCCAATTTATTTATGGGTCAATTTGAAGGAAGATGGATTTTAAATGAGGAAAATAACTCTTTTGCTAAGCATGTCATTTACCTGAAAAGGTTTATTGATGATTTATTTCTAGTTTTAGATGATGAATCCATAACTGCTGACTTAGTAACCAGATTAAATGAAGTCTATGAGTCCATTAAATTTACCTATGCAGCTCATAAATTCGAGATTCCTTTTTTAGACACAATGGTGTTTGTTAAAAATGGTAAGTTGGCTTTTGGCTCTTACCATAAGAAAACAGACAGAAACTCTTTTCTGCACTATACTTCTCATCATGTAGACCACCTGAAATGGAATTTGCCCTATGGACAATTTCTTAGGATTAAAAGAAACTCCACTTTTGAAGATGATTATAAGAAAGAATCTAATAGGATGGCATTACAGTTTTTGGAAAGGGGATACCCTGAAAGAGTGGTGAATGCAGCTTTAAATCGTGCAGCAGCTAAATCTAGATTAGAACTGTTTACTGAACGGGAGGTTACTATTAGCAGCAGACTACATTGGGCAATAGACTTTACTAGCTTAGCTTACCCTATAAGAAATGTCATCTGGAAACATTGGCACATTTTGTCTGATGTGCCTCAATGTCTTGAAAAACCTTTAGTAAGCTTTAGGAAAACCAGGAACCTTAAGGAACGACTTGTCAGAACATATATACCAGGACCTAGAGAAGTCAGCAATCTACCAAAGGGGCAGGACAGATGCCAGAGATGCGCTGCATGTAGACTTATTTGGGTAACAGACACACTGGAATTTCCAGAAGTTGGCTTTAAAATAGATTTTTTTGCCACGTGCAGTACCCAAAACATAGTTTATTTACTCCAGTGTGTTTGCAATAAAAATACATAGGTGAATCTACATGCATGCTCCATACACGTATATTGGAATCTCAAATCTCATGCATCGAGGCTCCTATTGTACAACATTTCAGAAGTATGGGACACGGTCCTGAGGACTTTAAGGTAGTTGTCTCAGAGGTTATATGCCCAACCAAATATAGCAAAGTAGATATATGCAAAACGCTCCTCAGAAGGGAGGCATTTTGGGTTCACAGATTAAATACCATTCACCCAGGGGGCTTGAATGCTGCATTGGATCCCTCCTGTTTTTAATGAATATTTAACAACAAGGTTTTTTGTTTTACTGGATAGCTCTTTCTAGAGGGTCCCTTTAAATCAATCCTTATATGGATGTGCTGTTTTGGATAGTTTTTTTGTAGAGAATACCTTCAAGTCAATTCTAGCATTGATGTACTGTTTCTTTAAGATTGAGGAACTAATATGGTCCCAGGTGTACAATATAGGCTTGTTGATATTCAGCAATTTGGTATTCATAGTCTGTATGCATTTGTATTTGTTGTATTACAACTGTATTTGTTAAATGGCTTATGTATGACTTGACAAGTAATGTGTTGTATAGCATGGGAGGATGTAATTCTGTTAAGGTTCCTTTAAATATTGTTGTGAGTATGTGACAGGATCAAACCCATGCAAACATTACATCGTGACTTGGAGCATAATAGTGGGTATACTGGAATGGTTTGGCAAGGCACTTTGCATCATGAACTAAGTCACGCCTGGTGAGACGTTTGTTTTAAGAATGTGTATGGTAATATAAAAATAGGTTTTTATGTAGGACAGCTTTGTTATGGAGCATTTGAATTTGATCATGTTTGTATATTCCCTCAGATTTATGGTAGAAAAACCAGGAGAAGATTTGTATATGATATGTCAAACTGTGGTATGAATGAAACTAGGCAAGCATTGGTATGGTATGAAAACATTTTATTGGAAATGTTTTTTATGGATCCTTTTCTTGTGTAAATTGAATGTGTTGATATATGTGTTGTTGTATATATGTGTAGGAATATTTCTGATGAAGAGGCGAAACGAAGAGTCATTCCGGAGGTTTTCATCGGATTCACTTGCATTTTGATAGAAGTTCGCCTTCACCTGAAACTTACCATTCTTTTGTGTATTAGTATCTGCTTTAATATTGTTATTTGGTATAATATACTTTGATATGCTCAAGCGCTTTGTTATCAATGTTTTTATTGCTTTTACCATGTTTTATATGGGCTTTGCCCCTTGTAAGCCGCCCTGAGCTTGCTTTGCGGGGAGGGCGGGGTAAAAATTCCAATAAATAAATAATAAATAAAAGATATCAGTCTGTGCTTCGCTTGTTTAGAGCGGTGCAATACTGGGCAGTTGCTCCTTTGCTGCTTGAGTGCTGCAGACAAGGTGGTTCTGCCTTGCTGAAGCCACAGTTGGGGTGGCTCCGCCCACTCTCCCCTGAGCAGTCTCCTGTTCCCTCCCTTATACTAGTTGCTCGTGGGCCACATAAGAGCCCGGGGCAGGCCGGATCCGGCCCCCGGGCCTTATGTTTAACACCACTGACTTAAAGGAACCCCTTTAAGTGCTTGCAGCTAGCAGGGACCAAGTCCCGCATGCATCAGGCGCATGGAGCCGCCATCTGCAAGCACTTAAAGGGTCCCTTTAAGTGCTTCTGGTCAGCAGCGACCGGGCCTCGTGGTCCTGAATTCCAAGCGGCATTGCCACTTGGAATTCAGATGTGCAGTGGTGGCCACCCCCTCCCCTCCTGAAAGATTTAAAGGGCCCTCCACCTGATCAGCGTGCCCTTTAAACCTTGCAGGACGTTAGAGAGAGGAATGGCCACCTGCGATAGTTCTCGGGAGCAGGGCTTGGAGCGGGGATGTCCCCAATGTGACGGAGAATGCTACTAATCGGGGGGGGATGCTGGTTCGTGGTGTAAGTCGTTGCAAGATGCCTGGCCTCTATTGTGTCAAACCCTGGATGCTGCTAAAGCAGCATATAAGGCCCAAGCAGATAAGGGAAGGGTGGTGGGATTGGATTTAAAACCTGGTGATCTGGTGTATGTTTCTACTAAAAACATCAAGATGTTAAGACCGAGTAAGAAACTGGGTTGGAAGTTTATTGGGCCTTTCAAAGTGCGTAAAATCATCAATGACGTTGCTGTCGATGTTGAATTGCCTAAGAATCTGAGGGCTTTACATTCTGTTTTTCACATGAGTTTGTTAAATAAGGACCCTGGTACCTCTCCCTGGAGACCCTCGGTAACTCCCCCTCTGCCTGTGCTACTTGAGGGGGATGAACATTTCGAGGTTGCGGATATCCTCGACTCCAAACTGAAACGTGGTAAACTTTGGTACCTAATTGAGTGGGTGGACTTCGGACCCCAGCACCGCGAATGGGTGGAAGAAGGGGATATTCGGGCCCCTTATCTGATTCGTAGGTTCCACCGGAAGTTCCCGGACAAACCGGGAGGACTCCCGCCCAAATCGGGAGATCTCCCGCCCTGCCCGGGAGACGGGGGGTAAGGTGTATTTTGGAGGGGGCAGTATGTCAGCAAGCTGCCATTGTGTTCTGTGTTATTTGTATGACTGTACAGTTTATTCCTCCCTCCCCCCTCTGCCTACTAGCCTGTATTTTATTCTGCTGTAATGCCTAAGCCAAACATCTGGAGGACGTGGTGTAGGAGGTGAGCTTGAATGCTAGCTTGTTGCTTTTAGATCCTGGGAACTGCACCTGTATTATGTCTGGAGATAGCGGTGTTCCCAGGGAGTGAGCGCGCAACCGTTTCCTTTTACCCGCCAGCGGGAAAGTGACCCATTGGTTATGTACCTGGTTCAAATCCCTTTATTATGCTTGCCCCAGCTGTTTGTACCCATTCCTAACAAAGAACTTGTTTGAGTATCTTTCCAAAGCTTTGAAATAAATTTTGCTTTTCTGAAACGTGGATTTATTCTCGATGCTTGGGGATCCAACACTAGCCCAAGATCACCCTGCAAGCTTCCATGGCATAGTGGCAATTCAAACCTGGGTCTCCCAAATTCTAGCCTGATGCTCTTCTAACCATAATGAATCATACCCAGGGGTCATTTCCTGCAGGAGTGCACAGGAGTGGAGCTCCAGCAGTAAAGAGCCCAGGGGGTGGGCACATGCAACAAGCCCCACCCCCTGCTCCCAGCAGCCCTCAGTCAGAGCAAGAAGCTGCCAGGTAAGTTGCAGAGCTCTCCCCGGGCCCCCAGTCCAACACAGTCCAGTGGCACCTGTAAGACCAAGTTTTATTCAGGTACAAGGTCTCCCTCCTCTGTGAGGACAGATCTGCACATCCCCCCCCCCCCCCCGCAATCCAAAATAATCCAGTGGAGCCTGAGTGGTGGATGTTGCCTTCTGACACACTTCCGGTGATGGCAGGGGGTGTGGCACATGCAAATAGGTTATGCTAATGAGTTGCTGGTTGTTGGGAGTCAGCCTCTTGCAAAGAAACGGCCGATGTTTTGAGCCAGCTTGTCTCTGCTGACTGGACCTGAGAACGGGTGCCTGAATGAGCACCCTAGCCTGGGAACCCACACCCAAAGGGGGACAGCACAAAGGGAGTGTTGGCAGAGTAATTAACATAGCAACAGTGCACAACCTGAAGTGCACAACCTTAAAGAATAGATAAAGAATAGATAAAGGTTTACTTAGGAGACAAACAAGGAATGACCCTTAAAAGGAGAGAGGGTGCTGACCGCACTATCCTACCCAATTGTCCTCCTGCTGCCCCCTGCAGGGTTTTCTTCTCTTCTCCTTTGTACACCATTGCCTTTTTGAACACCCCTTCTCAAGGTCTGGTGTACAAAGTCCACAAGATTCATCTTGTTATGTAGACTTACAAACTTTTCACGAGAAAGTGGCTTGGTGAGAACATCTGCATTTCAACCACTTCCTCAGGCTACATTGTATTGTCGCTGCAATGTTTGCAATGTTTGCTGCCATGTGGTCCACATCTGTCCCAGCACTGGTGGTATCCCACTCTTGGAGGGTGGCTTGCCTTGTACTCTGCCCCCTCAAAAAGTAAAGTGAGTTCCTCTTTAGTAGTTTAAACACTCTGTTGGTCCTGGAAGGTCGTCTTGTGTTCGGCATCTGGTCGAACGTTCCTTCTCAGTTTTCCACATAGACTCAGCTCCAGCTATTCCAGAAAGTTGCCATTCTTTCTTGGAAGATTGAGTAGGAGTCTTGCTTTGTTCGCTCCCTCCAAGAGAGAAACTCCAAGGGTGATTAAAAGTCCTTAGAAAACCAAAGGAAAGTGGCGGGTGCGGAGCAGTCGCTCCCTGCGTCCATCCTCGACGAGCCTGCACCCCCTCTTTTAGTGGCCCACTCTTCCCCCTCACCTCTCCCTGCAGAGTGGGCCTGAGCCTCTTCTGCCTCCCACCAGAGGCAGACACTCCTTCCCCCATGGGAGGCAAACTGGGGCGTGCCCTTCGTAGGGGCCTCTGGTGGTGGCCAAGTGTTGTGGGTCCTGGCCCCTCCGGACACGTGTGCAACACACTTGGCACTCCACCACACAGGCTCACTCTCCAGAGTGTGGACGTATTTCCATGCGGCGGAGTGGAACTGCGTCCCCATGCCCATGGTTGGAGGCACAGCTGCTTCCTAGGGTTGGGCTGGGGAGTGCTAGATGGGGGCATACTGTTGGAAGCAGGAGCAGCAGGGAAATGGGAATCTTGATAGGTGGAAAGGGAGGAGGCATCACTACCACCACCACCACCCTCTGACTCAGTGCCATCACTATCCTGCCTTCCAAAAAGAGTTTTGTGTTGCAGCCAGTTTGGTGTAGTGGTTAAGTGCGTGGACTCTTATCTGGGTTTGATTCCCCACTCCTCCACTTGCAAATGCTGGGTGACCTTGGGCAAGCCATAATTCCGGCACAGGTGTTCTCCAAAAAGAGACGTTTCTGTCAGAGCTCTCTCAGCCCCACCGACCTCACAGGGTGTCTGTTGTGGGGAGGGGAAGGGAAAGGAGTTTGTAAGCCGCTCTGAGACTCCTTTGAGTAGTGAAGGGTGGGGTATAAATCCAATCTCTTCTCTTCTTCTTCTTAGGCATCTTCTTCTTAGGCAGCAATACCAAAACTTCTTGAACAGCAGTTGAGAGCTCCATGGACATTGATGGAGCAGGGGAAGTGGACACTGAGCCCTCGATATTGTGCTGGAGGCGTCCTCTGCTGGGGGCATCCTCCACTGGGGGGAGGCTGTGCTCTTTGCCCACAACCACTTGGCACAGGGGAAAGGGATGGCATCCTCCCATGACCACAAACATGACCCCTTCCATCCCCTTTCATGGCTCCAAAGACCTGACCAAGCAAGTGTTGGAAAAACTGGCAAAAAATACTTAGATATTCAGAGTTTGCAATGGATCTTTGCTTCACTGGAGAGGAGGCTTTTTCTTATGTGTAAAAATCTTTATTCCTAAAGGGAAGGGTACACAGGAAGAGCTACAAAATAACAAAGGCTACATCTCTACAGCTTTACAGACTGACCACATGGTCTCTCAATATCAGCTGTAATGGAGATTCTTCTTCTTGACCCCTAGAAGGAAATCACCTGAATGCATTAACCAATGATTGCGAGTAAACAGACTTAGATTTTGCGGGCTTTGTTTTCATTGGCTCTGAGCCAGGTTTCCCTTCCAGGTCAGTCTAAACAATAGCACACAAGGTAAAGCAGATTAACCCTATAATGACTGAATTAGACCTTACAACACACACATATTTCCAACAGCAAGCACCTGACCCAACCACAGCCCAAGACAGTTGATCATGTGGGTCAGTTGCCAGAGAGAGAAACAGGCAGGCAAACAGGCAGGCTGAAAAACACAGATCACTCCCTCCCAAGGTGAAGCAGGTCAGCAGGGTTTTTTCCAATGGAGAGCAGTGGGCAATAAGGTCAGTGGCCAATAAAGTCAAGACAAACACAGATCACCCCAAAACAAAAAGCCCAGTGTGTGTGTGGGGGGAGGATAAAATGGCAGAGAACTAAGTTGAAGCCCCCCCCCCCCCCAAGTAGCCCGAAAAAAAATATATTCAAAGAGCAATCTCTCATTTTACTGTAACCCAAAGAGGGGTGGGTGAAATGAAATGAAATGAAAAGAAAAAAGAAAGGACACCACCAAGGATGCAGACACCAAGAAAATCCCACTAAACAAATACGCTATGTGAAAGAGGAATTCAATCTTGATTTTCCACCCTTTGCACCAAATAAACAAACAAACAACCGAATTGTGACACTGAAAAGTATGCACACGGAGAGTGATTTCAGCTAAGCATACCTTTATTTAGTCAGGAACAAGACACCTTAACCGGCTCGCAGGCCGGCTTATATTCACTCAGGGAAACCCACCACCAAACACCACCCCCCCACTCCCGATAGGCTATTTACAGTAACCAAGAGACCTCTTGGCCTCTTGGCCTGGGCCCTAGCCCTTTCATTGGGCCTGGCTAGGATCCTACTTGCCCATTGTCTTTTGGTCTGAAGCTAGAGGTATTTGTGCCTGGACAAGTCCAGGCATGCCCGGCCCTGTCAGGGCCTGATACACTACAGACACAAAGGAACCCAGGGGGAAAGCAAAGCACCCTGGCCTTTGACTGATTAAGCTAGCTAAGCAATCCCCCACCACACCCAGCAGCAAAGGTCTTTTACGAGTACACCCTCTCCATCCAAAACCACAACACCAGCAAAAGGAATGCATGCTCGTCCTGCAGTTATATAGATCTGAGTCCCATTGCAACGAATGGGAACTCTGTTATTGGCAGGCAGCAGTGCCTGTCAAGCTTTGGGGGGTCTTTATTTGTGTTTCCAATGCTGGAAAACACCGCCCCCACCATTGTCTAGTATTTTCAGACCAGAGTTTCTGGGTGGGTTTGGTTTTTCAAGGCGCCCCAAGCTGCATCCCAAAGCTTGGAGATTTCTTCTGAGACAACATCCCTGTTAACCGCCAATCAGCACCCATCCAGCCAGAATTCAGCACAAATTTTAGTTTGTCACATGGTTTGTGCCCATCTCTAATAACTGGTCCTGGGCACATGGGACTGAAATAGGAACTGTTCCCCACCACTCTGTAACAACAATGACACATTCTGATAAAGGCAAACCCCATGAATAATCACCAGTAGGAACTTGTTTCTCATTGTCAGAAGTTCAGAAAAGCAACATGGACTCTGTTGCAGCTCCTGATCCTTACATCTGGCAAAGATGACAAAGTTCTCCATTCCTAAAACTTATTTATGCAGCTCAGCATGGATTCTGTAGTGCAAAAACTGTCCAGGTGATGCTTAGGCAGAGAAATTATGAAAACGTATTCTGGTTATAGCATGAGGATTAAGATGGAGTGAAGTTGTAAATATTCAGTTTCCCATTAGCTCTTCCAACTTGTAGTTTAAATCCATTTGCTGAATTAATATAGCACCTTTCACCCCGCTGAAGTACTTGAAATACCCGATGCAGAAAGCTACTTTTCAGCACAGTTCATGTATGCATATTTGTAGCCAAAAATTGTTAAGCCTCAAATTCTGTCTTCCAAGTTCATAAATTAGCATACAATATAATGAAATGTTTTAACAGTTGCAAACAGGAATAACAAGCTAAGTTTATACGGTCACATATTGTTTGGATTTAATTCCAGGGAGGGGACAGTGAGGAGGTTGAAAAGAAGGTAAAATATTTGGGTATTACAATATAAATTGTATGTTATTTCAAAATAATTATATTAAGATGTGGAATGAAGTTAAAAAGATATGTTAATGGGTTAGAGTGCAACTGTCTCTGTTGGGGAAGAATATCCAAGATTAAGCTGAATGTCTTACCTAGGATGTTATTTTTGTTTCAGACTATACCTGTTTTGACAGCTGATGTACCATTTAAACAATGACGGAAAGATATTTCTAAATTTGTATGGCTAGGGGAAAAACCATGAGTTAAATATAAGGCATTACAAGATGCAAAGGAAAGAGGAAGACTGGGGTTACCTGATTTGAAACTATATTTTGCTGCTTGTTGTTTAGTTTGGATGAAAGAATGGGTGTTGCTGAAAAATAGAAGGTTACTGTAGTTAGAATGTCATGATTTGAGATTTGGATAGCATGGTTATTTGTGGTATGACAAAGCTAAGGTCAGCATGGATTTTAAAAACCATTATATGAGACATGTTATTTTGAGAATATGGAATAAATACAAACTTAGGTTGTATCTGAAAACACTTTTGTGGCTTTCTACACAAGAAGCATTCTATAGACAAGAAATGATAACTAAGCATGTATGGTTAACCTATAATGACAGATTTCTCTCAAGGGGATTGTAAAATGAAATGAAGAGAAGATTTGGTATCAGAAGGATACATTTGCCAGTGGTTTAAAGCAGATAAAAATCCAGGAAATGTTTAAAGCAGATAAAAGATCAGAATTATGTAGAAATGACAAATGTTATTGCTAAAATGTATAAACTCTTGTTGAAATTTGAGATGGGAAGAACAAGTGAAAGAATTTATGATAAAATGGAATTTATTTATTTATTTATTTATTTCGATTTATAGCCCGCCCTCCCCGCAATTTAAAAATTGGATATAATATACAAATGGAACAATGGGGAAATATGTGGTCGAAGGGTCATAAATTTACACTTTAAAAGAATTTTAATAAAATGATGTTATCAATGGTATAGCTCACCTGAGAAATTAGCTTAATTTGGACATATAAACAAAATGAAGGGCCATTTTATCATTTATGGTAGACATGTAATAAAGCAAAAAAATATATTGGATACAAATACACTCACTAATCCAGAAGATTTCAAAGACTGGTGTTCAAATGAAACCAGAGGCTTTTCTTTTGAGACTAATGGACAGACAGCTGGAGTTCTGGCCCTGACTTCCTGATGGCACCTGGTTTTTGCCCACTGTGTGACACAGAGTGTTGGACTGGATGGGCCACTGGCCTAATCCAACATGGCTTCCCTTAATAAGATCTTAGTGATAACATGAAAGGAATAAAAAGTGCAGTTAGTTCTGTTTTGTTGTGTTGGGCCCATGACTAAGCAGTTCAAATTCAGTGGAGAAATTCAGTAGTAAAATATTTTAAGTAGCCTGACTCACCCACATGCATCACCCTGATGTGTTTACATTATGTACAAGGGATGCAACTGCCCAAAAGCCAGGTGTTGAGTTAAATGTTAATGTAAACATGGTGTTGTTCCCTCTAAGCTGTGGAGTCTTGTGAGCAAAGATTCTGCTTTGTGAGCTACTGGCATAAAAGTTGTGAGCAAGCGATTTGGCAGCTGCATAAATCAGTTTGCTCTGGAGCCATCCTCCCTGAGCTGAGATAAAAATCTGTGAGCCGGAGGCGAAAAAACTGAGCTAACTCACACTAACTCAGCTTAGAGGGAACACTGGTTGTGAGTTCAGTCATCACCGTGAACAAGTGGCCAGAGATTTAACAAAATAATGACAGAAGCTTATTTGAGAATCTCTCTCCAGGGTTTGGCATGGAGTATCCAATAGAGTTTGGGACCCTCCAAATCCGCAGTTCCCAACCTTTTCAGTATGGTGACCCACAAATCCAAATGTACTTGGTGTGGTGACCCATACAGGGCTGTCCCAAGGGTTTTTGGGCACCACAGGCAAACTATGACCTTGGTAACCATCAAATACAGTATTCCATTTTCTACAGGGGCTAACCAGAGTTTTTTTGAGTCCAGACTGGGGTGGGCACGAATCAGGAAAATTGTGGTCCGTAGCTCGTTTGATTACACGAACCATGAACTTTCATGAATTGTTCCTGTTTCCCAAACCAGTACATCGTTTGTTCAATTTGTGAGCCCCTCATGAGTTTGAAATGCCAAACCCACAGGAATTCTTCTGCAGGCTCTCCTCCACCCACCCTCCAAGTTTGGCAAAGATTGAATTTGGGATGTCTGAGTTATAGCCCCCTAATGCAGGTGCCCCCAGGAAAGCTCAGCTCTAGTTGCCTCTTAAATCAGCCATGCAGCAAGCAGTTCTTCCTAATTCACTCTCACATGAGGCCTAACTCCTCTTTCTTCCTGCCACAAAGTGAAAGCAGTTGAGTCAGGGTGTGGTATGTATACAATCTGCTCCAATAGAGCAGAACTGAAGCTCTGTGGTTGGCTCCCAGAGCTGCCAATCTGCTATTGGTGTTTCTAGGGCTCTCCACAAGTCCACCCCCAGCATTGCCTAGGAATTTGTTGAATCAGCACCAGGCTGTCTTGGAAAACAAACTGCTCTAATGAACCAAATGAACCTCCGTGGAAAAACCACAGTTAGTTTTTTGATTTGGGAACAATACGACCAAATGAACTGGT
The DNA here is from genome assembly GCF_001447785.1 of Gekko japonicus. Classification (NCBI taxonomy): domain Eukaryota; kingdom Metazoa; phylum Chordata; class Lepidosauria; order Squamata; family Gekkonidae; genus Gekko; species Gekko japonicus. Next base: position 376,902 of record NW_015177050.1, read on the forward strand.
TCGAAATGAACAACAAACCAGCCTGGCTCGTGCTCAAACCACGGTTCGTTTCTCGGTTCATGCCCATCCCTAGTTCAGACCCGCAGGCTGGAAAAACACCGGTCCAGAACACCAGCAGGAGCAGTGAAATGCTTTCCAGCCAGCTTTGCAGTTTCAGATTAGAGACGGGCAGAGAGAATTGTGAGTAGCTGAAGCTGGTGGTATCGTGGCTCTCCCGGGGGATCTGATGCAGCAGAAGCTGTGCTCCCTGCTCTAAGAGTGCTGATTAATTCCCACCATGTAAACAAAATCAATATTGCAAAGGAATCTTCAGTGCTCTCTCATCCAATCGAAACAAAATCCTGTAGTGCTTCCCCTGAAACTAATCACCATTCAGGGAACTAGGGAGTGCAGAGCAATGCTATAATACTGGCCAGAAGTTTTAAAGCCAAACAAAAGCCCAGTAGTAACTTAAAGGCTAGCAATATTTATATGAACAAATCTAGAGTCCAGAGGGGGCACCTTTAAGACCAACAAAGTTTTATTCAAGGTATGAGCTTTCGTGTGCAGGCACACTTTTTCAGATCTTTGGTATTTGAAATAGTTTAGGTATTTGGTATTTGGAAAAGTGTGCCTGCACACGAAAGCTCATAGCTTGAATAAACCTTTGTTGGTCTTCAAGGTGCCCCCACTGGACTCTAAATTTGTTCTAATGCTTCAGACCAAGACAGCTGACCACCTGGATTAATATTTATATGATAGATTCAGGTGTTGGTCTGAAGCAACACATAAGAGAAGAAGAAGAGATTGGATTTATACCCCACCCTTCACTACCCAAAGGTGTCTCAGAGCGGCTTACAAACTCCTTTCCCTTCCCCTCCCCACAACAGACACCCTGTGAGGTAGGTGGGGCTGAGAGTGCTCTTGACAGAAACTGCTCTTTTCCCAAGAACAGCTGTGCCAGAACTACGGCTTGCCCAAGGTCATCCAGCCAGGTGCCAGTGGAGGAGTGGGGAATCAAACCCGGTTCTCCCAGATTAGAGTCTGCACACATAGTTCCGAGTTCAGTGGCACCTTTAAGACCAACAAAATTTAATTCTGGTTATAAGCTTTCATGTGCGTGCATGCATGCTTCTTCAGATACATAGGAACAGACCTCCACAAGCCTTACATAGATGTAGAGAGGGGGTAGAAGAAGAGAAGAGATTGGATTTATACCCCGCCCTTCACTACCCAGAGGAGTCTCAGAGCGGCTTACAAACTCCTTTGCCCTCCCCCTCCCCACAACAGACACCCTGTGAGGTAGGTGGGGCTGAGAGAGCTCTGACAGAAACAGCTCTTTTCCAAGAACAGCTCTGACAGAACTATAGCCTGCCCAAAGTCATCCAGCGGGTGCAAGTGGAGGAGTGGGGAATCAAACCCGGTTCTCCCAGATCAGAGTTCACGCACTTAACCACGACACCAGTTGTCAGGATGGGCCAGTTAGAGTCAGGATGCATAAGTAACTGGGTGATACTTAGCTATACGTATTGCTGAGTTATGCATCCCTCTTGACTTGAACCAGCCCCTTCCTGGCAACTAACACCCCCACCACCACCTATATGTAGGGCTTGAAGAAAACTGTTTCAATGTATCTGACGAAGTGTGCACGCACGTGAAGGTTTATGCCCAGAATTAAACTTTGTTGGTCTTAAATGTGCCCCCACTGGGCTCATAGTTTGATCTAATATTTATATGAGCTCATGTTGACATGAATATTGTTAGTCTTTAAGGTACCACTGGACTTCTGTTTTATTTTGCTGTGGCAGACAAAAGCAGATCCCCTTCCGCAATCATCAAAAAACGTTTTTATACGTACTCAAAGCAACAGGAGAGCAGTTTGGTGTAGTGGTCAAGTGCGCGGACTCTAATCTGGGAGAACCGGGTTTGATTCCCCACCCCTCCACTTGCACCTGGCTGGATGACCTCGGGCAAGCAGTAGTTCTGGCACAGCTGTCATTGAAAAAAAAAGCAGTTTCTGTCAAGAGCTCTCTCAGCCCCACCGACCTCACAGGGTGCCCTTTGTGGGGAGGGGAAGGGAAAGGAGATTGTTAGCCACTCTGAGATTCCGAATGAAGGGCGGGGTATACATCCAATCTCTTCTTCTTCTTCATAGACAAAAGAGCAGGCAGGCATGCTCATAGGATTGACAGGTCCCCCACGGCCACAGGTGAAGGGGGAAACTCCTGGAGATCTGGGACTGGAGCCTGGGGAGGGCAGGGACCTCAGGGGAATACAATGCCATGGAGTCCACACACTCCAAAGCATCCCTTCTCTCCGGGGGGAACTGGTCTTTGTACTCTGGAGATGATTACCGACGGGGTGGCAGCTGCTTCATGATCCTCCTCCTCTTTGCAAGTTTTTTATCTTTTTAAAACTGTTTTAAACTGTTTTAACTGGATATTGTGGCTGGCTGCCTTAAGGGAAACAAAAGGGGAAAGCTTTTTATAACTCTGTAATTTTTACTCGGCAATTTTTACTTTGAAATGACCTCCAGAAAGAGGAGGAGAGCGGGAGAAGGAGAGGGGGATGGGAGTGACGAAGCACTCCAACCTCCAGTATGCAAACAAACGAAATGAATGACTCTGGAGATGAGCTGTAATTCTGGGGGACCCCCCGGCCCCACCTGGAGGCTGGCATCCTTAGCACAGGTATATTAAAAGGAGGTCTACATGTCTTTAATTTTAACAACCACTCACTGGACCAGAAGATAAGAAATAGCTACTTGCCTATGAATACCAGATCCATCTGTAGGTAAGACGAGAGTTCCATATTTTTAATGCAGGGGTTTTTTTTTAGCAATCCTTTTACATAAAGTACAACTGAGATTCTATTCTTCAATACGTTGCAAAACAGGCTTTTCCCCACCCAAAACAGACAAAGATAAATATTTTCAAAGGGCGAGGGTGACTTTCATGTTCAAGTCCGCAGTTTTCATAAATTTTTAGCCTAAAAAAAGAGAGAGAGAAGAAATCCAGCAGAGGGAAAATAAAACCCCACTGCCTCATCTTTGATTTGAGTTAATGTACACATCCAAGCAATTAAAAAGGGCTTAGCATAAATTGGGTTTCCAAGTGAATGATGGTTTGGATAGTGTTCACTGGCTATGTAACGTTTATCCCTTGGGTTAATGATCACTCTCTTCCAATTCTCCTTAATCCCGTTACAAAGTTAATAAATACTTCTTTTGTTCCATCAGTCTCCCTAGCATCCTTTTGATGAGGAGCACGGTTTTGCCATCGTTGTCTAGCTTTGTGTTCAATAAAACACTCTAGCCAAAGGCTACAAAAAATCTCAATAGTGTTCCTTGCATTCTCCAATTCCCTCACCTCCATTCCTTCACTCTTTGCTAAGAGAATCCAAGAGGATCATCATAACAGCTACCAGACATGCAGACCATGGAATCCCATGCCTCAGTGACGATGGAAACTCTGCTTGTGGTTGAAGTAGACGGTGGGTGCGTTCAAATGGGCAGCTAATCCCGTCATTAACCCAGTTTGAATTTTATCCCGATCTTTTTAATCCATCGTAGCACGACCAGACATCCCCCTGGTGAATCGCCTTACCGTGTACTGCCTCCATTGTGGATTGTCTAGATGGCGTCCACTGAAGGAGGCATGCGCGGTGGTTTTTAAAAAAAAACATTTTGCGCATGTGCATAGACGTGACAGCACGTCCTTGTTGATCCGTGCATGTGTAGAGATTTTTTAAAATGGTGCCCGCTCGGGATGGTCTGACGTCAGACCACCCCGACGAGAGGATTGCGCGCTGGTGGAACGTCAGACGGGTGAAAGTCCGCAGTTGTCCTGCACGTAACCGAAAACCACAGATTTAATGTGCTATCTTTTAAGTACGGCTCCGAAGCATAGCAAAACAGGATGCCCACAGAAGAGAAACATTTCCCAGATGTTTGTGTCTGGACATTACCTTTAGATCCGTGAGGCAATCGTGCCTCGCACGGATCTAAAGAGCCCTCTGATTGGACTCCGTGAATGTGGGATTGGCGGGGGTTGGGGAATTTAACTTGTCTTGAAGGAAGCAGTCATGAAACCCCTCCTGAAGAAGCCTGGCCACACACCCTGCTTGTGTGACCACCAGCTCATGAACCTGAGGAGGAGCTGACCACACTGTTGGAGGGAGGGAGCGACTCGGCATGCCTGGGCTTTGGACAGGGAAAGTACTCTTTAGATTAGGCTTCTCTCCCTCCTTTCAATTTAGGGTAGCCAGGTCCCACCTGGCCACCGGCAGGGGATGGAGGGTTAGGGTTTCAAGATCCAGGTTGGGAAACTCCTGGAGATTTGGGGATGGAGCCTGGGGAGAACAGGGACCTCCACCTACCCTCCAATGCATCCATTTTCTCCAGGGGAACTAGCTCTGTAAAGTGGAGAGAAGATATAATTCTGAAGGAATCCCAGGCTGGCATCCCTATACTGCAACCTGAATGGGAACGGAATCTACTTGAATAAATGTTTTATTTTTGCACCATACTTCTTGAGGTAGTTGTTTTCTGCACGCAGCATCACGTTTCTATGACTGGAGGAAGTGAGCAATGGCTCATAAAATCTCATCCCCGGCCACAAATGTTGTTAGTCTTTAAGGTGCTACTGCACTCTTGCTCTTTTCAACTGCCACAGATAGGCCAACACATCTAACCATCTTGGACAAACTTTTCTAAGACCTTGCCGAAAACTCATGTCCCTGCTCATTGGCCGGTGGTGGCAGCCATTTTGGAGCCTCGATTTTGGCAGGAAACGCTCCCATGCTTACAGAAGCCGCGCGGCTTGAGTCCCAGCTCCTGGATGCCAATCTCCCGGTGGGAGATTCAGTCAGGTCTTCTTACCTGAATCGACCAGTGGCAGAGGACTTCGGAAGACACCTGTTTGGTAATGTACCCCTGCCAGACGGGGATCCTACCCCTTGAGGATTTTTTGAGTCCATGAGACGCACAATGAGGGAGGAATTTCTAAATCTCTGCCGCCTGGGGGATCTGGAATCCATTGCTTCCTGCGCAAACTCCCTGGTTCCAACACCTATAGAATACCCTAGACATAGGGAAGTTGGGGGAAGTTGGCCCAAAACCATCTGGCCCTCCCAGGGCCTAAAGAAGCCAGGCTAGCAGTGACGAGAGCCAGGGCCTTCTCTGTTACAGTTCCACAGGGCCTGCAAAATGGAGCTCTTCCACCAGGCCTTTGATTAGGGGCCGCCTCTTAACATCACGGCCCTGCCCCTCCAACATCAGCACCAGCTTAATATCTTATAGCCTGGCAAGAACTCACACTGTGATGGCAATTTTACTATCTAAATGCTGAGACAATGCCACCACCATTTATTAGTATTATGTGTGCTAGCACTTGTTTGCACATGTTCTGGTTTTTACTTTATTTCTGTTTTAATGTTTTAATATATCTTGCTGTTTTAATATATTTATATTTATAAATGTGCTCTAAGCCGCCCTGAGCCTGCCTGGCAGGGAGGGTGGGATACAAATTAAATAATAAATAAATAAATATGAACCCTCCCCATGATCAGGTCTGTTTGGACCTCCCCTGATCACAAGGAGGGACTGTGCACTTCCTCCGCGCATAGGTGCTCATGTGGGTGCCAGAGGGGAGAGTATACTCATGCCTTTTTCTTCTCTCCACATGTCCAGTCAGTGCTTGGACAGGGCTTCGTCGTTATAGTATCGAGGCAATATGGTTCTGATTCCATTCTGATTGACTGCACCAAAAAGCTGTGGCAGAGGATGAGCATGCTTTAAGGCGGTTGTTTGCAAGCTGCCATGATGTCCCTCATGCAGTCTGTCACATACATGAAATGTTGGCGATTGTCTGGAGATCTGAAGCTGGATGTCATCTATGTGCTGATGACACACAACTGCCTCCTTTTTGACAGTCGAAGATGTTCTCAACCAGTGTCTGAAGTTGGTAGCAGGTTGGGAATCATGCCCAGTCAGCTGAGGCAGGGCTGTAGCCAGGATTTTGTGGCTTGTGTGTGTGTGTGGAATTTCTGGTGGGGCTGAAATTCTCAATGCAGAAAGAAAAGCCAGAATTCTGAGGGTTATGATCCAGCTACTGTGGAATCCAGCCTTTTAAAATCAAAGCCTAGAGCAGGGGTGTCAAACATGCGGCCTGGGAGCCGGATGACGCCCCCGGAGGGCTTCTATCAGGCCCACAGTGGAACTGGCTGTCTTCTGCTTCTTCTTCCAATTCTGCTGCTGCTGTGTCATCATAGGTTTGCAGCTTACAGATACACACCCAAACAGCATAATCAAGATTGCAACAGCACAGACATTTTGATGCAATAATTCAGAGCAAGAGATGTCAGTTATCAGACACTGTTCAATAAACAAAATATTGCAAGAGTGCTAATGTTTTAAGCATGTTTTTAAGTTAAAAAAACCCTTTGTGTCTGTGTCCTTTATAAAGTTTATATCTCGGGGGGGGGGGCGGAGC
>NW_015177050.1:388012-402060 GCF_001447785.1 Gekko japonicus
ACAATTTGAATCTTTATTATTAAAACCATACAAGAAGAAAGGATTAATAGCAAAAATTTATCAACAACTGTTGGATGCACTGACCTCTAAGAAACATACTTACCAAACTGCTTGGCACAAAGATTTACAGCAAGAGCTATCCGAAGACCAATGGAACGAGATATGGAGGACGCAACACATGATTTCTAAATCTTTACCTATACAAGATACATCAATTAAAGTTTTACACAGATGGCATTTAACCCCTGTGAAATTGGCTTATATGCATTCTAACTTGTCTCCCATATGCTGGAAACTATGCGGAAATAAAGCAAATTACATACATAATTGGTGGACATGTCCTAAAGTCCGACAATTCTGGCAACAAATTATTGATAGAATTAAATTATTAACAGGCCAAGAAATACCTATGGACCCAAATTTGATTTTATTAAATTTATGGCCATCAGACAAACCCTCAAATAATACTCAACAACTGATTAACGTTATGATCACAGCAGCTAAAATATTGTTAGCTAAAAAATGGAAATGCCAAAATATGCCTACAATGGAGCAATGGACACATAAGCTATGGGATTTTTTCTTACTCGAAAAATTTTCAATATATAATACGCCTTTTCAAACCGAATGTGAAATATATAACCCATTAGAAAAATGGGCTCCTATTTTAGAAAAAGTTATTATTGACAAGTTTGATTGGGAGACAATTTCCAAAGTTAAGTATCAGATTATGTTATATGGTTAATATTGTTATTGTACAAGCTAATGTTCTATATAGAAAGTTTGTTATTGTAAATATGCAATGTTTTCTTAGTCATGGATTTTGCTGCTGGCATGAAGGAACCTAATTTTACTTTCATCTTTGTAATTTCTCTTCTACCTTGTACCTTCTGGATATTTATCTAATAAATAAACAGATTTTGTTTAAAAAAAAAACACAGACAAAAGGTACACGGAGTCAGCAACCAGTTCTAAAACTAATAACCAGCCCAACAAGGTCTCATTTATGTCAGATCCAATCCTCATAACAAATGAGTTCGACACTCCTGGTCTAGAGTTTTCTGCAAATCTTTGCCCCAGAGTGTGACAATAGCAGGCTGGGCGGGAGGGGAGAATAAATTCTCTGGGAGATGGTAGGCATGGCACTGGAAATACTTATCTGGGTTTGGCCACTGGACTCACTCCAATTTGTATAAAAACCACATAACACTTTATTTACACAAACAAAGGACCAACAACACATAGATGGGGAAAGAATGTATACTGTTCAGCAAGGAATGCAAACCAAAACAAAAAACCTAGCTGGCTATTCTACCCACTACTTTTCCTATCAGGCGCGTAACTCTGCCATCTCAACTGGCATTCCGGGGTACCATTCAGCACAATCCTAATAGCCCTTTACTGGGAGTAAGCCCTACTGAGTAAACCTGAATAGGATTCTAGAGTAGACCTACCTGTGATGGCCCTGCGAAAGATGCCTTTCTCCTGTATTAATCTGCCTGACCATTATGATCTGCTTCCCAGGCTTTGTTGCATGTGCTCCATTCGTGGAGGGAAGATGGACGGCGGAGAGGGGCAGTGTCTTTTGATAATAGCACCTAGAGCTTTGTCCTTTAAACAGGAGCCAAGTCAAAGTATTATTCTGTACCCAAAGATCTGGACTCTTCTCCCCTCCCTTCCAAAGCGAATTGGTCATGGTTTTTGTCTTGCAGCTGTTCTGATTTATCTGCTGTTTATCTGCTACTGGCATTATATAATATCTATCTGCTTTGTTGTATTGCATTTTTATCTGCTGTGTTGTATTTTTAGAAAAATGTTTTACTGCAGCGACTCTTCCCGGCTTCCTGTTTGATATTGATCACCATCGAGTGGCTTTGCTTTTCCTGAGTCCATCAGCATCTCTTTGTCTGCTGCCATCAGAACCTGCTGGGAGATGATTGTAAATAGTAATAAGCTTAATAACTAAATAATTGTGAGTGGAACAGGAGAATGAATAGAGACACTTTTAATTGATGGGGTTCAGATTAGTTACCATTAAAATTTCACTTATGCAGAAGCTTGAAGCAAATTTTGGAAGCACGATTGATGTGCAAAACCTGTACTAAATCAGGATTCCATTTGGAAGCTCCAACTTGGGCCAAACGTTTGTAGAAAGCTGAGAGCAAGGTAGAGACCCAGAGACCCACAATGCAACCCTAAGCATTCTGGTGTTCTTCTAAAATCCATTGAAGTCCAGGTGCTTAGGAGGGGAGGGGAGGGGCAGGGCAGTTCAGGCCTCAATGTGATGAAAACTTCACTATGCCTCTTTCCATCCCATGTATGCAAACCTGCCTCTGGATTTTTCCTTCCCCTTTCCTTATCAAGTGATTCTCCCCTGAATGTCACTGCCTCATTTGTCACACTTTGTGTCCCTCATTCTAATCCTTGATTACAGTTTGCATATTCTTACTTGCAGAGGGCTCTGAGCTCCTGGAGTATTAATTGCTGGTGGCCCTGCCAGAACCCCTGGGCATTGCGGCCTCTTATCTCCCCTCCAGCTTAATTTCCTTTGGTCCTGCTGCTCAAACGGAACAGCGTTCAGCACTCTCTTGCCGAAGAGTATGGACTTTAGCACATTTTTTGAAATACCACTCAGATAAAAGATCACATTTCAAAATTAAAATACACACGCACTTTGGGTAGTTGTATATAGGATTTCCGCCAGCTTATTCTTTTGACCATAATACAAAGTTTCTTGCAGAGTCCTGACCGGTGTTCCGTCTAAGCTGAGTTAGTGTGAGCTAGCTCACAGTTTTTTAGCCTCTGGCTCACACATTTTTGTCTTAGCTCAGTAAGGAAGGCTCCAGAGCAAACTAAAGTATGCAGTAGCCAAATTGCTCGCTCACAACTTTAATGACAGCAGCTCACAAAGTAGAAATTTTGCTCACAAGATTCCACACCTTAGAGGGAACATTGGTCCTGACGATATTTTCTGTGAAGATAAGAGGACCCAAGAAGCACCTGTTGACCTTTCTAAACTGCATAAGCAGAACCTAGCCAAACAGAAGCACTTTTAGAGAGTAATCCTAGACTCAGGTCTATTACGATGAGGATTACTCCTAGGAGTACTTACTATCCTAAGCAGAGTTTCTTTTTATTATTAAGAATTTTTAATTTTAATTTTATTATTAAGAATTTTTAAGCAAAACAAAAATTAAAAGTTAAATTAAAAAGGGGGGGGAGAAAACAATCAAGAAACAAAAAGTTGAAGAAAACATACCAGTAAAAACTTCCAAAATTTCTCAACAGACAAATGCAATTACTTAATATTAAATCTAGAATGATAAGACAGGTACTTACACTTAACAACAAATTACCTCAACGCTTCTTCTAACATTTCTGTTATTTAAAAAACTCCTCGATTATCAAATCTACAAGTCATCAATTCATTGTTTTTCTTTTTCATCCAAAAAATCAATAAGAGATTTCCAGTTAGCAATAAATGTAGATATTGTCTTTTTTCTAAATAGAGTAGTAATTTTAGCGATCTCAACAAATTCTAACATCTTGTACTGTGAGTATTTTCGAAGATTTCCAATTCTGGGCATATAATAATTTCTCAGCCCATTATAGAAACAAAATCCCATGACTATTTTCAAGCTGTCTGTCCATCAGTCGCAAAAGAAAAGCTTCTGGTGTCATTTGTATATTGATCTTTAAAATCTTCTGCATTGATAAATGTATTTGTATTCAGGAAAAAATGGCTTTATTGTAGGTCCACCACATATGATGAAACGACCCTTCGTGATGCTCACATTCCCAACACTTATTCGAAGTATTCTTATACATTTTAGCCAATTTATTTGGAGATATATACCAAATGATACATTATTTTGTTAAAAAAAATTAAGATTAAAATTTAGTGTAATTTTCAACCCCTTCAACCACATTCTTTCCCATTGTTCCATTTGTATATTTATACCCAAAATCCTTAGCCCATTTTGTCACATATTCTTTCACCTGTTCTTCCTCTGTTTCGTATTTCAACAAAAGTTTATACACCTTGGCAATGACATGTTCATCATTTTTACATAATTGCATTTCACATACATACTAAGGCCGAGTTCAGACTGGCAGTTTGGCCCGATATAGGCCCAATATAGGCACATTTCACAAATGGATTAAAGGGGCCGATTCACACAGGCACAGCTGTCCAGCGTTCCCCAGCTGTACTCAACCCGTGTTGTAACGTTTCCCTCCCGAGTTTAAAAAATACCAGGTGAAAGTGGTAGCAAACACTGGAGAGCGCGTTGATCCCGCTTCCCAGATGTGTGCACGCTAAAAGCCGCAAACAAGCCGCATTGCTGCACCTATGCACATAGGCGCATGTTGCTGGAGTTAAAAAAAGCCACTTACGCCTGCGCCTCCACCAGGGGGGGGCCAACAGTGCAAACGCTCCCTTGCGCCTCCTCCCCGGTATGCTCCCGCATCAGTTGGTGCAGTATGACCAGTAATACCCAGAACAAGTTGTTCCAGGTCTTTTTGCCACGACTCCCTCGCGCTTCATATTGCCAGTCTGAACTCAGCCTTAGTTTATTTAAAACCATGCCACCTTTTATCAGCTTTAAATCTTCCTAACAACTGTGCATTAAAAAAAATCATCGACAGTCATATCCTTTTCTTAAGAAATCTTCTCTTGATTTCATTTTACACTCTCCTTGAGAAAAATTCAGTATGTCACACTAAGGCCCCTGCCACACGGCAGGGAAAAAAATGAGGAGAAGCACAGCTTTTAAAAGCCGCGCCAAAAAAAGAAACGCCTCGGTGGGATCCCACGGATCCCGTTAGCGGCGCGCCGTTGCTCCCCGGCATGATCAGATGCCGGGGAGAAAGAGGCGAGTGGGAGGGGGAGGCTGCTGAACTGCACATGCTCGAGCATGCACAGTTCGACCGAGGGCCAGGGATGCGGCGGCGGCAAGACGCACCGCCGATCCCACGGCCAGGAAGATGCGGCCCAAACGGATGAACCACCTAAGGTAGGTGGTTCATTTTTGCCGCGCATCAACAGGGGAAGGGCCGGATCGGAGGCGGGAGCGCGACGCCAGGCAGATGTTGACGTCGGATCGCTCCCGTTTGCCGCACTTCCGATCTGGCCCGCTCCCGGCCCAAACTGCCTCATATGAACGGGGCCTCAGTTAGCCATTTATATTTATTTATATATTTACATCTCCTGCCAACCTAGCAGTTTGAAAGCAAGAAATTGCAAGTAGATAAACAGGTACTGCTTCGGTGGGAAGGTAACAGTGTTCTGTGCACCTCGGCATTTAGTCATGCCAACCACATGACCATGGAAATGTCTTTGGACAGCGCTGGCTCTTCGGCTTGAAAATGGAGATGAGCACCACCCTCTAGAGTTGGATTAGACTGGCTTTCGAGCAAGGGAAACCTTTAGTTTACTATATATTTATATATTTATTTATAGATTATATTCACATCTGAAAAAGGCTTCTTGTGTTGAGAGCCACAAAGATATTTTTTGGCATAACCTTGATTTATACTTGTCCCCTATCCTCAAAATAGGAGAGGATGACCGTGGGTGGTGGCAGTGGGTCTTTGTTGCTGTGGCCCAAGCCCAGCACCCCAGGGGCCACTGGATTTATCTTTCACCAGGGTTCTTTCAGCCTCCCATTCTGCCCCTGGCTATAACCATTAAAAGGGTAGACAACATTCTTAGACATACCACAACTGCAGTAAATGCTATAAACAAAAGTCTTAACATAAAGCAAAATAACAGGAAATGATGTACAAGCTTGTGACTTCTTTAAGAGCTCTTCATGTTTTTTAAGAACTCTTCATCACTCTAGGAACTGGAGCTGGACTAAACTAGACATACCGACTAAAGTTGGTGCAGGGAGGAAGGTGTTTTAGCCACAATCTTGACTCCTGTTTTTTGCACCCTGCACTGAATATGCCACAGACTCCCCAGTCTGCCCTGGAAGCTGGCTAGGTGAGCAGTCATTCCCTCAGTATAACTGTCCGCTATGCTGGCATTGTGCAATGGGGGGGGGAGTCTGTCGAGTGAGCATCTATTCCTCCTGGAATGCTGGTTTTGCTTTTCTCCTTTGGCCTTATCTTGCAGCCTGACCTTGATGCTTCGTGCTCTTGCCTCCCTGGGAACCTGTAGGTGCACAAGGCTTGCACCTCTGATTGGGTTAATGCAATCAGGGTTCCCCCGCTTCAAACACAGTATATCTTCCCCTCTCCCGCCTCTTGGGTTAGCCTTTACACAGAATGTATGCACAGATGACCTGCTTCTACTGAACTCAGTAAACTTGATCCTTTTGAAGGAACATTGTTAAGCCTGAGTTTGTGGGACTCTGACAACAACCTACCTCACAGGGGTATTGTGAGGATAAAAATGGAGGAAGGGAAATGTTGTATGCTGCTTTGGGTCCCCATTGGGAAGAAAAGCAGTGTATAAATATCTAAATATGAATGCCTGTGTCGAATAGTAGTTACCAGCCACCACAGAGAGTTCCGTCTAGCCCTTTAGCACTACTGTACATCAGACCTCATTCACCCTTCCACAACAGCTGCCTTTGGTAATCTCGGAGGGGTACAAGGAAGTCAGAGTAACTTCCTGTGTTCCTTTCTGCTGCTAGAAGAAGTCAGACACAGCCGGAGGGCAAGTGAAAGCAAACAATGGTTGTGCTGGGAGAGGCCCTGCAGGAAGGGCTTCAAGGGGCTTCCCACAGGTGCCGAGAACGTCCAGCTCTGGCAGTTGCTGCTACTAGTGCCCGGAGGCTTCTGGTCCAGAGGCGACACTGCAGGAAACAGAAATCCGACGTCTATTATTTTCTACCTCTCCTCTTCTTGTCCCCCCCCCCCCCATTTATTTTGAAGCTAATGAAATGGCTCTTTGCTATTGGCAATAATGTATCACATAAACTGTTTATCACTTCTCTAAAAAAAAATTTTACTTTACATTTATGCTCTTATCAAACTGGCACTTAAAAAGATATTTCTCCTTCCCCCCCCCCTCTTAAAAGCAGAAATATCCTGATACCAGTACAATCAATGCAAACCCCACAATTCCCCCGAGAAGGCTAATGAGAGTGCAATGCTGTTTGTCAGCTCCGGCGGATGGCCCTGCTCATCAACCCAATTAAAGACTAATGGCCCAGCAGCCCCAAACAAAATTCATTTGCTTTAGCTAAATGCACCCTATTTTATTATTTTTAAAAATGATTTTTCTGCTTTGCTACCTCGTTTTTAGTCATGGCCTGATGGAGCAGATTTGCTTCGTGCAGGAAACATCATAATTTCTTATCTCCAATTTGTTTATTCATAGCAAGATTGGAAAACTGATTTGTTTCATCAAGACAGAATGCCACCCTCTCTCTGTCTCTCTCTCTCTGTCTCTGTCTGTCTGTCTCTCTCTCTCTCTCTCTCAGACACACACAGACATGCATATGCCATTTTCATTATCACTATATTTATTTAAAAGACAAAAACTTTTATTTGGAAAAAAGGAAGGAGAAATTATGCTACTTCATTGCAGGGGTATAATTATCCAGCCCAGGTTTTGGATGTCAAAAATGGACTAGCATCAAATTGTCAATGGTGTGATTCTGCCAAAGCTCAGGTTTCCCAAATGCCATCCATTTCGATGGGAGAGAATTAAGCACATGGTTAACAATCCTTTGAAATTAATAGGATGCTGAAGTGCATGACTGGGGTGAATCATTTGTTGGACTGTAGTGTTCATTCCTGGGACCTTTGGACTGCTGGTAGGGAATCATTTATCTATTTTTTAGTCCAGTAGCATTGTAGGAACCAACAAGGGTTCAGGGTGCAAGCTGTGACTCTCTAAAGCTGACACCCTGAAACTCTTGTTGGTCTCTAAGGCGCTACTGGACTGGGATCTAACTGCTCTACGGTAGACAAACATGGCTGCCCTCTGAAATGATTTGTTTACTAGAGGCCAACCCCTAATTGCTCCCCTTGGCATCCCTGCAAGTAGGGATGGGCACAAACCAGAAAAATGCGGTTCGTGGTTGAATCACTAACCAAATTGAACTGGGAGGTTCGTTTGCAAACTGAATTAGTTTGTGGCGCCGCAAAAGGGACCACAGTCCCTTTAAACAGGGTTTGCAGATAGCCCGAAAACCAGCTCCCTGCTGTTCAGCTCTTTTTGCAGCTTTTGTGGGGTTCCGCTTTCTGCTCTATCCATGAACCACCACAAACTGCTTTAAAAGTTTGTGGAAGTTCTTTATGGTAGATCCGTCATGAACTTTGGCTGTTCAGCTGTTTTTGCAGCTTTTGTGGGGAACAGAAAGCAGGGGTTTGAAGGGACTCAGAGTCCCTTTAATCCCCTGCTTTCTGCTCCATCCATGAACTGTCACAAACTGCTTTAAAAGTTCATGGAAGTTCATGATGGTAGACCTGTCACGAACTTCAGTTCATGAACCACGAACAGGACAAAATTTGTGATAAATTTTGTTTCATGGTTCGGTTCGTGCCCATCCCTACCTGTAGATCACTGCACTCATGATATTAGAAGGTCATTTGAATACTGAAGGAACAATTCTGCCGACTGCCAGAAGAGCTGCAGCAATTCCTGATGAAGCAACAGTAATCCCTGATGAAGCAATCATCCTTTTTTTACACACTGTATCCAACTTTAGATTTATAGCAGATGTCATAACCTGCCTTTATCTACTCTCCTCCGTTTTATCTTCGCTTCAGCCTTGTGAGGTAGGTTTGGCTGAGAGCATGACTGGCATTGGGCCACCATGGCACAGTGGGGCTTATAAGGTGAGGCTCCTCGTCAGATGTTCTAACCACAGTGTTCGATGAGGGGATGTCCCGACAACTTGCCTTTGTATGATTCAAGAGGCATATCTAAGTAACTTATAGGCTTTTAGAGAAAACAGAATGATATATACAATACAGAATTTAAAAAGATAACAAAATAAAACACCCTGGACTAAACAGGATGGGGGGGGTAGGTGGAATTGAAATAGATGGTCCCTATAGTCCCTTTCCAGAGGAGCTGCAGTGGCTCAAGTGGTTAAGATGCTGAACTGCAGGCTGGAAGGTCAGTAGTTCAACAGTTTGAGACCTGAGGGCCGCATGACAGAGTGAGCTCCCATCTCTGGTTCCAGCTCCTGCCAGCCTAGCAGTTCGAGAGCAAGAAATTGCAGGTAGATAAATAGGTACCACCTCGGTGGGAAGGGAACAGCGTTCTGTGTGCCTTGGCGTCTAGTCATGGCGGCCACAAGACCATGGAAACATCTTTGGACAACGCTGGCTCTTTGGCTTGGAAATGGAGATGAGCACCGCAACCCTAGAGTCCAATTCGACTGGCTTTCAAGCAAGGGAAACCTTTACCTATAGTCCCTTTCACTTTATTAGGTGTTATATTCTATTTGGATTTCCTGAGGGACAGGATGGGAATCATGAGAGTATAGCAAAGAGGCCCCTTTGGTCACTGAGGCCCTGAATAACAGCACTAATGGCTCATTGCTGCAATACCCAGCTCTGCTTCCACATACGTAGTTGTCACGTTCTGGAGATGGCAGGATGTTCCCATTCCCCTCATGCTGTGTGCCATAACTCCCATGATCATCCTGAAGCTGGAGGTCAATTCTGAGACTCCTGAGGACAAACAGCCACTGCAAACCACAGAGGGGAGGGGCAGGTGTTAAACTGTGCAGATGATCCCAGCCAGCATGTTCTGACCCCTTTCACTTTTGGCACTGCAACTCAGATCCTCTTCCTGAAGCTGGAGGACAGTTTGGAGACCCCGGCTTCATTTCTTGATGAGTTCATGTGTTCCACAGAGGGATGGCAGGAAGCATCCTTTCATTATCATAAGCTTCCTTCATTTACACCCCACTTTCCTTCCCAAAGGGGATGCAGGCTTTGTCTGCGCAGTGACCCTGTGAGGCGGGTGAGGCTGAGAGGGTGTGATTGCCCCAAGGTTACCCAGAAAGCCTCCATGGCACGAGTGGGGATTCAAACCTGGCTCTTCCAAATTCTGGTCTGACCTTCTGTCAACTACACTTTGCTGTCTGTCATTTTTGGGGTGCTCTCCCACAACAAAGAAAGCAGGGTTGCCAGTTCCTGGTTGGGGAACTCCTGGAGACTTGGGGGTGGAGCCTGGAGTGGACAGGGGCCTCTGTGGGGTACAGTGCCACAGAGCCCACCCCCCAGAGCACCCGTTTCCTCCAGGGGAACTGATCTCTGTAGTCTGGAGAAGAGCTGTAATTCTGGGAGGTCCCCAGGCCCCACCTGGAGGCTGGCATCACTACTTTGCTTTCATCTACCACACGGGAGAAATATTCAAACATGGAGGAACTTTCAAAATTGGAACTCACCCATAGACAAGCAACAGGAAGGGGTACAGCCTAGAAAAATCTTTACTGCTTGATTTTGCCAACTGTCTGTAATGGCCCTTAACAGTGCAGTCCTATGCAGAATGACCCCACTCTAACTCCATTGACTCCTGCCAGCCTAGCAGTTTGAAAGCAAGAAATTGTAAGTAGATAAATAGGTGCCTCTTTTTTTAAAATACATTCTTTTTATTAATTTTATCATGAACAGATTTCAGTAACTTTACTATGAACAGATTTCAATAACTTTGCATACAATTTATCATGTAGAGTTGTGGATATAACTTTCATATATGAACAATAACGACACATAAAAACAAATTAACTTCTACAGTAGGCATGTTAACAAGTGTTTTGATATCAACTTAGTTATTAGTTTCGAGACCAAGGTAAGTAAGCAATTTTCCTATTCATTCAGAACCAATTAGCACTTTAACTCTACCAATCATCATGATTTCTGTGTTGTGATGACAGCTATTGGTATAGTATAGATAGGTATGTAAGGTTACGAGGTTGCAGATCCGAGGCGAAAAGGTATTCCATGAAGGGAAGCCATTTCTTTGCAAAATTAGACTGTTTGGGGTAGATTTCTGATTGACGAATGTGATCTGTTATCTTCTCCAAGATTAGGTGGTCCCATACTTTATTCAACCAACAGGAGTGAGATGGGGCTTTATCTGCTTTCCATCTAGCTGCAATGGATGTCTTGGCTGCTACTAGGAGACTAGTGATGAGATCCCGATGAAGTGGTGGTATCACTATCGCGTTCCATCTATCCAGAAACAAGAAAGCTGGATCAAATGGTATTTCGTAGCTGGTGATTAATTTGATTTGGGCTAGCACATCATGCCAGAACTTTTGAATGTGGACACACTGCCACCAGCAGTGTGCGAAGGTGCCAATATTTCCAAACTTCTTCCAGCAGAATGGTGTTTGTTGAGGTCATCTTGGAGAGTCATTCTGGCGTTAGGTACCATCAAGTGATGATTCTGTGTGTCTGCAGTTTCGTTGAAATGACAGGTGACGTCATCAGTTTGGATTTCCATATTTGCGACCATTGAAGAGGAGTTATGCTGTTTCCACAATCATGCTGCCATTGTTGTTGTTGTCTCATGGGTGCATCTCCTTTTTGATGAATCAGGACATTATATGTCACTGTAATCAAACCTTTTGAATCTGTATTTTTAGGATCAATGAGTTTTTCAAAGGGAGTAATTGGAACTTTCAGTAGGTAGGTTAAATCTAAGTGTTGAACCATGTGATTTAATTGAAGGTAAAAAAAACCCCCATGGAATAGGTTTTTTAAATTTTCTTTCTAATAGTGTTTTAGAGGAGAGGCCATCTTTTGTCAAAATATCGATCAAGCGAGATATATTTGCTCACTTCCAGCTTTCTATTATCCCAGTGTCACAACCAGGGAGGAACCAGGGTTGGGAAAGAAATGAGGTGAACCTCGAGTACTTTGGAAGTAATAATGATCGGCAGGAGTCCCAATTCTTCAGGATGGCTGTCAGGAATATGTTGTCGTTTATGTTGTGAGGACGGTTACCTGGTGTATTCCATATGCAATCCTGAATCGTGAGTGGAGATATCAATGGAGTTATTGGTTTAACCTAATCTATGTTGTTACCATGGCGCAGCATCTTAATTATAGGGATCAACAATGTCGCTTTGTAATACAACGTCAGGTCTGGATAGTTTAGACCACCTTGTGAAGGTCTTCTCCTGAGTGTTGTAAATTTTGTCCTCGGATGTTTACCTTGCCAGAGGAATGAGTTTAGTGTTTTTTGCCATTTGTTAAGTGTGTCATTTGATAATTCGATAGGAATCGTACAGAATAGATATAAAAGTTTGGGTAGAATAAATGACCTAATTAGGTGTAGTCTGTCTAAGTAGCCCAGCTGGAGTTTTTCCCACTTGCTAAGTTCACCTTTGATTTCTGAGAACTTTGTTTGGTGATTTCTGGGATATAAATCAGCTATTTTCCTGGGTAGATATATTCCCAGGTACTGAAGGGATGTGCTAGACCATTGATATTTGTGTTGTTTTTTCAGATGTAGCTCTGTAGATGATGTCAGGTTTAGTGGCATTATGAGAGATTTGGAGTGGTTGACTTTGAGTCCTGAAATTGCGCCAAATTGTTTTAAAGTTTGCTGCAAGTGAGTCATAGATGTATCCGGATTTGTCAAGTATACCAACATGTCATCCGCGAATAGGCTTAATTTGAAGGTTTGGGTACCCACCGAGATTCCTTGGATGTTACTGTTGTTTCTGATTTCAGTTGCCAAAGGCTCTAAAGCCAGGGCAAAAAGTATCGGTGACAATGGACATCCTTGTCTGGTACCTCTATTTAGTGGTATGGTCCTGGATGACAATCCATTTATTTTGATTTGAGCTGTTGGTGATGTATAGATTGAGGTGACAGCTCGAAGGAACCTAGAGCCAAAACCCATATGACGTAGTAATGCGGTCAGGTATGATGTTTCAAGGGAGTCAAACGCCTTCTCTATATTGAGTGATAAGAGTATTGATTCTACTTTCCATTTTTCACCTGATGACATAATATTCAGTGTTTTAAAAATGTTGTCTGTTATGTGTCTACCTGGTACAAAACCCATTTGGTCTTGCTGGATGTAATTTAAAATGAATGAGTTTTCTGTATATTCTAGTACTCCATGTCATTTTATGTTTTTCTTCTAGAAGCTTGATCTTGTTTTGTATAACCTCCCTTAAAGATGATTTTTCTTTTTTTCAATCGCGAATTCAAAGAGATGAGATCACCTCTATGTACCACTTTTAGTGCGTCCCATGTCATGGAAGAAGACGTTTCTCCTGTGCAGTTTTCCTTTAGATATTGACGAATGTGAAGGTCAATTGATTCAGTGCTTTGATCGTTGAAAAGTAAAGATTTATTAAGTGACCATGTTTTGGGCCTTATTTGTTCAGAAGGAGACTTCAGCACACAGCTCACCTCCGCGTGATCTGACCAGGTGATAGAACCTATTGCAGAATCTATGATTTTGTGGGTTGTGCTATCAGATACAAGGATAAAATCAATGCACGTGTATACTGCATGTCTGGTTGAGTAGAAGGTGTAGTCTTTATCAGTTGGATGAATATATCTCCAAGTGTCTGTTAGTTTATATTGCTGTAGTAATTCTTTTAGACCTATTGCTTGGCGGGATTTCCATTGGTCAGTGTCTCG
Organism: Gekko japonicus; assembly: GCF_001447785.1. Taxonomy (NCBI): domain Eukaryota; kingdom Metazoa; phylum Chordata; class Lepidosauria; order Squamata; family Gekkonidae; genus Gekko; species Gekko japonicus. Next base: position 401,594 of record NW_015177050.1, read on the forward strand.
AGTGCTGGAACGGTCAGTTTCTTGGTTCACTATTAAATTTAAGTCTCCTCCAAGTATTATTTTACCCTCATGGAAGGTTTCTAAGGCTGCCAAAGTATCAGTGAGGAACGAGAGCTGTGCCACATTGGGTGTGTATACTGAAGCTAGTGTAACTAATTGCTCATTAAGATGGCCTTTGATGAATATAAAACGACTGTTAGGGTCTGCTAATGTAGAATGATGTTGGAAACGAACTTTGTGGGTGAGAAGTATCACGAATCCCCTTGATTTAGAATTTCCTTTAGCATGGTATTGATGTTGGATCCATTTAGCTTTGAGTTCAGGTTGATTCTTAGAATGTAGATGGGTTTCTTGCAGCAGAAACACTTCTGAGTTGGTTTTGGACAAGTATGTTAAAACCCTCTTGCGCTTAATTAAATTGTTAAGACCTCGGACATTTCGTGATGTGACCTTCCATGTGGCATTCA
>NW_015177050.1:402376-452714 GCF_001447785.1 Gekko japonicus
TGCAGATTTTTAATCAAGAACAGTAGTCACTTGTCTATCCCCATGTCACTTAATTTCTCCCACAGAATATCCCTGGGCACCGAATCAAAGGCACCCTTGAGATCCAGGAAAGCCGCATATAATTTCATACCCTTCCCTGATTGGTATTTATTAACTAAGTGGTTAAGGACAATGCAATGGTCTAAGGTTGACTTGCCCTGACAAAACCCAATCTGCTCTATCCCAAGGACTTGCTGCTCTAATATCCAAGACTTAAGCTTTGTAGCCAAATGTTTGGCATAGAGCTTCCCAACGATGGACAAAAGACTTATTGGTCTGTAGTTACTTGGGAGCCAGGGCAAAAAGTATTGGCGACAATGGACATCCTTGTGTGGTGCCTCTATTTAGTGGTATGGTCCTGGATGACAATCCATTTATTTTGATTTGAGCTGTTGGTGATGTATAGATTGAGGTGACAGCTCGAAGGAACCTAGAGCCAAAACCCATATGATGTAGTGACGCGGTCAGGTACGATGTTTCAAGGGAATCAAACGCTTTCTCTATATCAAGTGATAAGAGTATTGATTCTACTTTCGTTTTTTCACATTATGACATAATATTCAGTGTTTTAAAGATGTTGTCTGTTATGTCTCTACCTGGTACAAAGCCCGTTTGGTCTTGCTGGATGTAATTTGAAATGAATGAGCTCAGTCTTTTGGTCAAAATTGCTGTGAATATTTTATAATCCTGATTCAGGAGTGATATAGGACGATATGATGCTGGGTTTGAGCCTTCTTTTCCAGGTTTTTGTATTGCTATTATGGCTGCTGTGCTCCAAGATGGAGGGATTTGTCCAGTAGATAGTATGTTGTTACAAGCATCAACCAATGGATTGACCAATATGTCAGCAAATCTCTTATAGATCTCCAGTGGATATCCGTCTGTACCAGCCGATTTGTTGTTTTTCAAATTCTTTATGACCTCAAGGATTTCTTGCGGCTCTATGGTTCTTTCGAGAATTTCATGGTGTTCTTCTGTAAGTTTTGTGATATGCATGTTCGATGCCAAATAGGTTTGGATGTCCTCAGAGGAAGGTTCGGATGATGAATAGAGCGATTGGTAAAAGTCCGCAAAGACTTTATTAATCGATAGGGAGTCCGTATGTGCTTTCCCTTCCTGGTCTTTGACCAAAATTATATGTCTGGATAGCCTTTTGTCTTTGACTCACCAGGATAGAAGGCGCAAAGTTTTAGTTGAGTTAATCCAGTACTTTTGTTTCACATGTAGGAGGTTTTTTTGTACTTGTGAACTGTCCATTAGTTCTAATGCTTTACGTTCGGATATAAGTTTTCTATATACTCTAGTACTCCACGTCGCTTTGTGTTTTTCTTCTAGAAGCTTGATCTTGTTTTGTATAACCTCCCTTAGAGCTGATTTGTCTTTTTTCATTCGCGAATTCAAGGAGATGAGATGACCTCGAAGTACCACTTTTAGTGCGTCCCATGTTATGGAGGAAAACGTTTCTCCTGTGCAGTTTTCCTTTAGATATTGTCGAATGTGAAGGTCAATTGATTCAATGCTTTGATCGTTGAAAAGTAAAGATTTATTGAATGACCATGTTTTGGGCCTTATTTGTTCGGAAGAAGACTTCAGCACACAGCTCACCTCTGCGTGATCAGACCAGGTGATGGAACCTATTGCAGAATCTATGACTTTGTGGGTTGTATCAGATATAAGGATAAAATCAATGCGCGTGTATACTGCATGTCTGATTGAGTAGAAGGTGTAATCTTTGTCAGATGGATGAATATATCTCCAAGTGTCTGTTAGTTTATATTGCTGTAGTAATTCTTTTAGACCTGTTGCTTGGTGGGATTTTCATTGGTCAGTGTCTCGAGTACTGGAACGGTCAGTTTCTTGGTTCACTATTAAATTGAAGTCTCCTCCAAGTATTATTTCTCCCTCATGGAAGGTTTCTAAGGCTGCCAAAGTTTCAGTAAGGAACGAGAGCTGTGCTACATTGGGTGCATATACCGAAGCTAGTGTAACTAATTGCTCATTAAGATGGCCTTTGAAGAATATAAAACGATCATCAGGGTCTGCTAATGTAGAATGATGTTGGAAATGAACTTTGTGGGTGCTAAGTATCGTGACTCCCCTTGATTTAGGACTTTAGCATGGTGCTGATGTTGGATCCATTAGGCTTTGAGTTCAGGTTGATTCTTAGAATGTAGATGGGTTTCTTGCAGCAAAAACACCTCTAAGTTGGTTTTGGACAAGTATGTTAAAACCCTCTTGCGCTTAATTAAATTGTTAAGACCTCGGACATTTCGTGATGTGACCTTCCATGTGGCATTCATCATGGTAGGTTATTGATAGTGTGGTACAGAGGAGCTGTATGAGGTGTGCGCACAGTGCCAGAAATTATAATATTATGGTTCTGATGAATAGGAGAAGAGATCTGAAGTTAAAAATAAAAATAAGCCCTTGGGCATTCTGTTACACTATCAATTAAAAATTATCGCTTAATAATTGCTCTATACACTCAGTGCAAGTCAGGTACCTTAGTAAAACTGTGAGATGGTATCGTATATTAGTAAGTAAATTCTGTCAGTTAGAATTTTAAATTTTATTTATTTATTTATCCTTGGATTTATATCCCGCCCTCTTATAATTAGCGTTTCAATTTGGTGTTCTTTGAAGACAGTATAATAAACTTTAGAAAATGATTAATAAGACTTTCTTAAGCAACTACAATTAATTATAAGTTCAGTTTAACAATTAATTTATAAGATCAAGTTGGTCACACTATAATTAATTAGAACACTTGTGAGAACAAAAGGCAGTTGATTATTTCTTAGTTTATTTAAAAATTGATTGAAAAGAGTACCTTAATCAACTGTAATTATATATGGAATTAATTAAACACTCAATTAATTTAAAATAACCTATAAATCACACAATAATTAATTTAGACTCTTACAAAGTAGAAGGCAATCAATTGTGTCTTGTATTCAACAACAGATTTAGTGAATTCAATAAAAATATAAGATAAAAAAACCCCACAACACTTGAGTAAGAGCTTAACACCAGATCAGGTAAGAAATGAAGTGCAAAGTTTGTAACTTATTTCTGTAGACGTTAAAACAAGCTTTAGTTCTTATTTATAGTATGAGATCTCAGCAATTATCTAATAATAGAAGAAAAAACAGCAAACAACTAAAAATGACAGTCCCACTTAACCTGGTGAGATTAACTATCCCCCAAGGCTAACAGAGAGCACTCTGAATAAAAAAGGACTGTTAGATAGAAAACTGTATGTAAGTAAACAACCCCCCTCCCCCTGAACCTTATGCATTACACTTTAAATTTTAAGAACTATTAATCAGATCTTGAAACGTTGATATCATAACCTAGAATATTAATTCATCTTGAGGCTGTCTTGTTCTACAAACTGTAAACTGCAAACCGGAACTTTTTTACTTTTTTTCTCAGGACTACCATTGTTTGCTGTTAAATACGTCTGATGATCAGCTTGCCGTCTTTGTTTGGGGATGGTGGGTGCTCCCGCTTACGAGAAGCTTTGCTAGTGTCCATTTGCGGCGTGATGTGCAGAGCCTGTAAAAGCTTGAGACCGGCTTCTAGATTTCCTACGTTGTATAGTTCCTCTTTGACATTCACTTGTAGATTAGTCAAATTTTGCCATCTATACTGGATCTTGGCGTGCCTTAACGCTTCCATGACTGGGCACAATTCTCTCCTTCTGCTCAGTACTTCCCTTGGTAGATCGGGAAAGACTTGAATTGGGGTCCATTCATATGATAGTGAGCCTTTTGCCCATGCAGTTTCTAAAATTTTTCTTCTAGTGCGGAAGTCAGGCACTTCAACTAGAATGTCTCTGGGACCTCTGAAGCGTGTTGGTTCTGCTGCGCCTATGCGGTTAAAATTACAGGGACTATGCCATCTTCTAAATGCATTTCCCACGCTAGCCCCTCCGCTAAAAAAAATCTGTAGGTCGGTGTTAGTTTCAAGCTTTTCTTGAAAATCTCTTAATTTTAAATGGGTCTTACGAACCAAAGTTTCCAGCGCTACCACCCAATCCTGCAATACTCAGTTTCGTTTTGTAAAACATCCACATCGGTTTTTAAATTGGCGCTTATTTCATGTGCCTGCTCCGCGGTTTGACTGACCTTATTTAAAGAGACAGTGAGTTCAGCAAACTTCTCATTTAGTGGTGCGATGAGAGCCGACATGCTGTGTAGTATTTTTTTCTCCATGTTCGCAAACATATTCAGCAGAGACGCCTCAGATGGTGAGTTATTAGGCGGGAGCGCTGTCGCCGCGTCAGTCGCCATTTTGTTGATTCCGTCAGGGCCCTTGTTGAGAGTTTGATCTTGAAGCGTTTTCTGAAAGTAGTTTGGAATGCTTTTTGGAGTTGCCGTGTTTGCAGCAACTTTAGCCGAATCAGTTCTGCCCATTAATTTGCAAGTTCTAGGTTAGTTATTTATGTAGTTCGGGGGATGGAAGGGTCGGAGCTAGGTTTTCAAGCGGCTGCCTCCATTGGACCCAGCACCATGCCCTCCAATAGGTGCCTCTTTGGTGGGAAGGTAACAGCGTTCCATGCGCCTCAGCATTTAGTCATGCCAGCCACATGACCACGGAAATGTCTTCGGACAGCGCTGCCTCTTTGGCTTGGAAACAGACGAGCACCACCCCCTGGGGTCAGATTCGACTAGCTTTTGAGCAAGGGAAACCTTTACCTTTCACCCCATTGAACACAGAATACCTCTGCATAGGATTGCACTGTAAATTGTACTCTAAGTAATGTGGGAGGGGTCTAAACTGGCTCGTCTAGATTTTCAAGTCAGATGCCCCCCCCCCCAATGGCTTAACTCCAAATAACCTGCACACTTAAACTCCTTGCTATGTCTTTTATGGAAAGAAAATGGTCAGCAAAATACCTCCCCCTTGCCTACAGAGCCTTACCTTAAAGCGACAGCAGAGATCCTCTAATTCCAGGTCACCATCGAATTCCGTTGAAATCCTGCACAGCTGCAAATCCTGATATAGCCCTTGTTCAAAACCTCATTCGTCCTCTTCTACCATCCCCAACTGGCCAAAGGTCACATGCTCCTGTAAATAACTCTGCCCTTTCCCTCTTGACTGGAATTGGAACTCCCTCCTTGAACATCTGGGAACTGATCACTCAATGTTTTATGGTGTTCCTGCTCTATCTCTCGTCCTTCCTTCCTCTCCCCACCAGCCTCTTCCCCCCCACCCACCCATAACTGGGAAGGATGCTTTCAGACTTCTTGTTGAATTCATGTTTTTAAACCTACAGTGTTAGCTTAAGGGCATTCTCCTAAGTAGCTGATAAATATTTATGCTGCAACATCATGAATAATTGTGCTTCCAAACAGCAATTAAGGGTAACTGCAGAAAGAAAGAAAGAAAGAAAGAAAGAAAGAAAGAAAGAAAGAAAGAAAGAAAGAAAGAAAGAAAGAAAGAAAGAAAGAAAGAAAGAAAGAAAGAAAGAAAGAGATCATCTGAAGGCTGCTGCTTATGCATATATGGAAGAGCTAATCAGCCCAAAACTGTAGAGGGTTGCGCTGGGAGATTATTGAACTACGGATTGTCTTTAGCAGAATACCAATGAAGCATGCCTTGCAATCAGGTGCTGGTCCAAAAACTAAGCAAAACTCAAGCAGCAAAGGAACCCAAGAAATCAGGGGGATTCAGGGGTAGGGGGGGTAGGACTGCCAGCTCCAGGTTGGGAAACGTCTGGAGATTTGGGGGTGGAGCCTGGGGAGGGGGAGGGGCCTCAGTGAGATAGAACCCACCCTCCAAAGCATCCATTTTCTCCAGAGGAACTGAACTCTGTAGTCTGGAGATGAACTGCAATTCCAGGGGATACCCAGGTCTCGCCTAGAGGCCGGCATTCCTACATGCCCCGCCCACTATCATTTGTTTCCCCTTCCTTTCCTTTCTTTTCTTCTTTAACATCCAGCATGAAAAACAGGTCTGGTGAATTTCAGAGTTTCCTCACTACTTTGTGATGTTGTATTTGGTCTCAGTCTAAGTATTCTGTTACCCTTGCTGCTCCCAGTGAGAGATGTGACCTGTTTTTTAAAAAACAAACAAACAATTTTATTAAATTTTCAGTATAACACAAAAATAGATATATTGGTAACAAATAGTGCACTAGTCATTATTATTAACAAACTTTAAAGTTTTAACTTTTCTCTATTACTACTTTCCAATCAAAAAAACTGTATAAATCAACCTAGTGGGTGAACTTTGTTATACCGTATACTTATTAACATTATTTCTGCAATAAACAACTAGAAATGACTTAATATAAAGCAACACTTAGATATTTATCTTGCATTTTGTAGTTCGGTTTGGGCTATTAGAAATATAATCAAAATACCGAAACCATTTTTCTAGAAAATCATTGGTCATATTTGGGGATTATTTGGGGATAACTGAATAGCTATCTTATCTGCTATTGCTAAATCCCAACATTTAAGAATCCATTGTTTTAATGTAGGAATTTTAACTTGGTTTCAGTTTTGAGCTATTAATGTTTTTGCTGCTGAAAGCAAAAGTGTTGTTAGTTCCAATATTTGTTTAGGCAATTTTTGAGTTGGCGAATAGTTCAAAAGTATTGATTCTGGTGTAAATGGAATATCATGACTAATAATCTTCACAATTTCAACTAAAATTTTCGTTCCAAAATTTGTTAATCTGGGGACAAGCCCACCAGCAATGTAAAAAACCACCCTTTTGCCCACAACCCTTCCAGCACAATGGATTAGACTTGAATTTACATAAAAATAAATGACTTGGAGTTAAGTACCATCAAGCATAAATTTTAAAAGATTGAATTTTTACCAGCAAATTGTTAGTCTTAAATGAATAAGAATACCAAAGTCTAGACCACTGTTGGTCATTAATTGACAGTGTATTTATTCATAAATATTAGTATTATTTATAAATAATAGAGACAGAGCCTTTGACACCTTGTTTGTTTTTATGAAGCAGCTTCTCAAAACTAGTTAGAGGTCTGTCTAGATTTGACGACTTTATTAATCCATTATAGTTATGACTTATTTGCACGTACTGCAACCAGGGAAACTTTATTTTGTATTTTCTTTCTAACTGAACTTGTGATCCAAGTTTGCCCTGGATAATAAGATCTTTTAATCTAAAAATATTTTTCCCCTCAAGTTGAGATACTCCATTGGATGTCTGCCAGGATGGAACCAATGTTGTCCTAAAAATGCCATTACTGGCGAAATTCCTGGAGCCAGTAGGTGTCTACATTTGTCCCATTTCTGCAAAGTGAAAATAAAGAAATTTGTTAGCTTTTCCTGCCTTAGATCATTTACTAGGGTTATTCCAGATGACCTCATGCAGTTTATCTCCCTTATAAATAAAAGCCGAATGGTAGTGGCACTTCTCTAGAACATTCCACACGCTCCAAAATCAGTTCGCTCCCTGATCTCTCATTCAGAGGGTCTCCCTATCCACTGGCTGCTATGCCTGAGTCCTGCCACCAACATTCTAAACAGTTTGCTTTTCCTCTCCCCCCCATAGCCAGTCAGAACACAGAGGTTATTTGCATATGCAGCCTCATTAGCCTCTGCCTCGGAACACAGAGGTCGTTTGCATATGCGATTTGATTGGCTTTTGCCTCTAACATTCTAAACAGTTTTGCTGTTCTGAGGTAAAATGTGTCCAATCTCCAGGTGAGGGCTGGAGATCATTCAGAATTACAACTGCTTTCCAGACGGCAGAAATCAGTTCCCCTGGAGAAAATGGTGGGCTCTGTATCCTTATATACTGCTAAGGTGGCCCCCGTATGACAGCCAATGTGACGTAGCAGTCAGGGCTTCAGAGCACGGGAGAGGCTGCAGGTGTGTGTGGGGTGGAAAGCTGAAGAGTGAGGGGGAAATAAAGGTAGGTTGATGATTGGCTGGGAAGAAGATAGGGTTGCCAACTCCAGGTGGGAAATTCCTGGAGATGTGAGGGATGGAGCCTGGAGAGGGTGAGGTTTCAGGAGGTGTGGGACCTCGGACAGGTACGAAGCCAATTTTAGTATATGTGCTGCCGAAGTGAGCATGACAGGTACGAAGCCATAGACTCCACCCTCCAAACCAACTATTCCCTTCTGGGGAACCATCGTTGCCAATCTCCAGGTGAGGGCTGGCGATCACTCAAAATTACAACTGTTCTTTAGGTAGCAGAGATCAGTTCCTCTGGAGAAAATGGTGGACTCAGTGTCATTATACCCTGCTGAGGGTGAGGTTTCAGGAGGTGTGGGACCTCGGACAGGTATGAACCCATAGACTCCACCCTCCAAACCAACCATTCCCTTCTGGGGAACCATCGTTGCCAATCTCCAGGTGAGGGCTGGCGATCACTCAAAATTACAACTGTTCTTTAGGTAGCAGAGATCAGTTCCTCTGGAGAAAATGGTGGACTCAGTGTCATTATACCCTGCTGAGGTTGCCACAGCAAATTGACACTGAATGTCCAAGGCCGGGGCACCCGCCCAGAGCCTCTTTCTAGAGGCCGTTGTATTTATTTCCACAATGGGCCTTTTTCCTAGTCAGGAAATAATTCTGATCTTTCTAGATGAACCCAAGACTTCTCACAGTTTGGGTCTGTGTAAAGTATAATAGCTTTAAGTTGGGCTGCAAGAAAGTATTTATCTAGGGAAGGCAGCCCTAAGCCACCTTCCCCGACTGGTTTATTCAACAGTGAAAATTTTAATGTAGATTTTTTGTTGTTCCAAAGAAATTTCACCAAAGAGATGTGACCTGTTTGACTAATTTACAATGTTTCTCTAACAAGAATCTTGCTTCTTTTTATATTCTGCACCACTGCACTTTACAACAAAGAAAAAATCTTTCATAAATTTGCTGCATAATAAAGGTTATATTTATTTAGAAAAATCATGCCCTCGGTATAAAACAGCTAGTGATCAATATTGTTGTACATAAGGCAAATTACACTTTCATGAAATGCTATAAGCCCATGCCTACCAAACTGAATAAATGAAAAATTCATTGAGCTGTTACTAACAGCAAGATCTATTTTTTAGTTTAATACAAAAAAGGGGCAACTTAGATGCCATATCTTATTCCTGCCAGAGCATTTTAAGAGTTCAAGACAATGGGTCTGACCTGCTAGGATTTTTGCTCTTCCGCAGTCAAAGGGAATGGGGGCTGCACATGAGTGGACCCAAGCAGAACTCAATCAATTTAGTCCCAAAAATATCTGCCCTGCCTTCTCAAAACCTCAAAGGGGTTAGTGTCAACTAAATCCGTACAGCAAAATCTACTCAAGGCAAGATATAAAGAAGAACAAAAAGTTAACTCAAATTACTTATATATGTGATATTTTTTTAATTATTCTTATTTACTTACATCATATATAGTCCGTCTTTCTCATATGGACTCAAGGGGGATTACACAGAGTGAGTAGAGTTGCCAGATTGGGTGGGGATTGGGTTGCCAGATCCAGGTTGGGAAATTCCTGGAGATTTGGGGATGGAGCCTGGAGAGGACAGGGACCTCAGTGGGGTAAAATGCCACAGAGTCCACCCTCCAAAGCACCCATTTCCTCCAGGGGAACTGATCTCTGTAGTCTGGAGATGAGCTGTAATTCTGGGGAATCCCCAGGTCCCGCCTGGAGACTGGCAGCCCTAAAACTGAGTCAGTACAATCAACACAATGGGACATTCAGTAACTGATGCATTAGGGTATTAGAAGTCTGGAACCACCAGACAGAAACAGAAGCTCATCATCAGTATTCACTTGACACATTAAGCAGTACAGAAATTACAAAATAGGATCCTATTTACAACATACTATATAGAACAGTAAAGACCATGAGTCCCAATCATTTATCCAAGTATGAAATGCTTCTGTTTGGCTGGCAGTAGGAAGGCTCGATTCAGACATATGGGGGCCTTAAACTATGTTGAGTTTAGGATGTGTCTCATAACCTGAGGCCCTAATCCCGGCCCATATCCACAGTGGGACATTTAGGGGCAGTGCCCCCTCACTCATGGCCCCCGCCCCACAACTCCAACTGTATATATATCCGCTCCCCCTCCCCCGATTCCCCAATGCCCCACCATCCAAATTTTTCTGGCTACACCCCTGCCCTAAACTGTCGTTTACTTAATTTGTGCATAAATCCAGCCCTGAACAATAAACACTCTGTGAGTGTGTGTGTGTGTGTGTGTTAAAGAAGGGTTAACCAACTGTGGATCAGGGAATTCCTGGAGATTTGGAGGGTGGAGCCTGGGGAGGGTGTGGTAGAGAGAGGGGTGAGACCTTGGCAGGGTCCATTCTCCAAAGCAGCTATTTCCTCCAGGGGAACTGATTTCAGATGTCTTGAGGTCAGTTGCAATTCCACGAGATCCCCAGGCCCCACTTGGAGGTTGGCAACACTAGTTAAAACATTCTTCTGAGAATCCTTTTTGCAAAATGCAGTGAGAACATCACATTCCACTTCTTTGGACCTTCTCCTACTGATTGTTGATGTGCGCTTACCCCTTTCCTCTGGTTTACTAAATCCAAACGTGGCACAATCAGGAATGTTGGGGTTTGGGGGGGGGGAGGAACTATGCTAATAAGAATTGCTTCAGTTGTCATTGTCTCCCATTAATTTCTATGGGACACAGTCTCCTATGGGACATAGTCATACAACAGTCTTGAACACAACTGAGAGGCATGACCCATTCTACCCAGTTAAGATCCTGGACTCAACAGGAGCAAACATCAAATTTAGCTGCCACCCCCCAGCTTTGTCTGTTCGATTTCCTTCCATATACCTGAATGGCAAGGCACAGCATTTGACAGAAAGACCAATGGAGAACAAAGACCCATACCTGATAAGGCTGCCAACTCTGGGTCATGAAATTCCTGGAGATATGGGGGTTGCACCGTGGGAGGTTGGGGTTTGGGGAGGAGAGGGACCTCAGTGGGGTATAACTGTTGGAAATATGTGAATTGCAAGGTCTAAATTACAGTCATTATAGAGTTAATCTGTATACCTTGTGTGCTATTGTTTAGCCTGACCCGGAAGGAAACTTGCCTCAGAGCCAATGCAAACAAAGCCTGGGAAACTGAAGTCTGTTTACAAATGTCATTGGTTAATGTAATCAGGTGATTTCCTTCTAGGGGTCAAGAAGAAGGAGAATCTCCATTGTTACAGTTATTGCTGAGAGACCGTGTGGTCAGTCTGTAAAGCTGTAGAGATGTAGCCTTTGTTATTTTATAGATTTTCCTGTGTACCCTGCCCTTAGAAATAAAGCTTTTTAAACAGAAAGAAATGCCTCCTCTCCAATGAAGCAAAGATCCATTGAAAACTCTGAATATCTAAGTATTTTTGCCTATTTTCCCAACAATAACAACATAAAGTCCATCCTCCAACACAGTTATTTACTCCAGGAAAACTTATCTATTTTGTCTGGAGATCAGTTGTAATTCTGGAAGATCCCCAAGCCCCACCTGGAAAACTGGCAATCCTAACACTTGGTGCATGTCCTCTGCTGAGTGGAACTCCGTGAGCTAGGGTAATATCCTGTGTCTGCTTTTTGAACAGTTGCTACCTAGAGAGATTGGATTTATACCCTGCCCTTCACTTAGAGTCTCAGAGCGGCTTACAAACTCCTTTCCCTTTCCCTCCCCACAACAGACACCCTGTGAGGTAGGTGGGGCTGAGAGAGCTCTGACAGAAACTGCTCTTTTTCAAGGACAGCTCTGACAGAACTATGGCTTGCCCAAGGTCATCCAGCAGCTGCAGGTGGAGGAGTGGGGAATCAAACCCAGTTCTCCCAGATTTGAATCTGCACACTTAACCACTAGACCAAACTGTTTTCCAATATAAATGTGATTAGCTATGGCCGCAATACCCCATCTCATAATGAGCAGGATAAAAAGAGACAGACAGATGGGTATGAGGATGTGGAAACTGCTTGATCATCTGGACTTCTTCCAGTTTTAATTCCTGCAGTTTCTACTGCTCTGTTTTCAGCCAGAGGAACGGCTCTGATAAAACACATTAAGCTAGGGTTGCCAAGTCTGGGTTGGAAGATACCTGGAGACTTTGGGGGTGGATCCAGGAGAGGGTGGGGTTTGGGGAGGGAAGGGGAGGGGCCTAAGCATGGCACAATGCCATAGAGTCCTCCCTCCAAAGCAGCCAATTTCTCCAGGGGAGCTGATCTCTGTCAGCTGGAAATCAGTTGTAAAAGCAGGAAATCCCCAGGCCCCACCTGGAGGCTGGCAACCCTACATTAAGCAATGCTCCCTATATTTCAAGGCAAACATATCTCCTGTGTGCAAAGCCATTCAGTTCAATGGAAAGGTTTGATCTGTGCATTGATTTCTTTGCAGATACAGAACGGTTTTGTTCCTCCATCGAAACAAACTGGAAGTTTATGGAAGAAAATGAGTCCCATCCAGGCCTTAGAGGTCTTGTGCTTGTAAGAAGAACTCTTCTGAGATTGCTCCTAGGCTTTGGAGCTTTAATTGTGCAGCTTCTTAACATGCCAGTTTCTTCTGATGTAAGAAAGTTGGCACAAGATTCTGGCCTTTCCCCTCCTGCCCTTGTTTACACGAGGAGTCGCAGTAGGTGAAAGAAGTGATGGGGCCAGAGACAGGGAAGGAGTAGCCAGGGGCAAACGGCGAGGATAGGCAGTTAGCAAAGTGCCCAAGGCTTTCATGCAGCAGAGCCCATCTGACAGAAAGACCAATGGAGAACAAACTCACTCTGCTAACTGCCTATCTTCGCCGTTGGTCACAGCGTGTGTGCGCTGAAAGAAACAAAAGTTACACAGAGCCTCTTTACATTTGAAAACTAATATAGGAGTTTGTTATAAGAACTCCATTTTCTAGATAGAACAGAAGAGAGATAGGGTCTCTGGTCTAATCTAACTAACTAGAAGGGTTGAGGTACAGGAAAGCATCCTGCTGCTCTCATGTTGCCAAGATGGAGAGTTAGGCAATGGTGGTGTGTGGGCAAGGGGGAAGCCGGCAGGGAGGAAATTGCCCAAGAGAATAGCAATCTACTTCAGATAACAGAAGGGGGGGGGGTTTCTCTGTGTCATGACCTCTCTAACGCTTTTCTGCCAGCATAGAGGCCACCTCTGATATTTGAGGCAGGAGACAGCACACAGTCCTTGACTTCCAACACAAACTAACCGTAAACATCTGGTTGAAAGGAATTAGACAAAGTTGCAGTTGCCGAAGTGAATTATTCAGATCTCCCCATGGGAACGAATATGAAGCTGAGCATTCGGCAAGGGAAATTTATGTATGCATTTGGAAAGGTTTATTCATTCCCACTCCAATCAATATCAGCCTAATATTCCAGCATGAGTCAGCTTTTCTTTTTTTATAGAGACAAACCACTTTTGCGCAGCAATGATCATTTGAAAGGAAAAACATCACTTTCACCTTTGAGAGAGAGAGGACAACCAGCTTCTCAAAGCAGGGCAGGGCGGGGCACGGACTTTCCTAACCAAGCTTTCCCTGGGTGCAGAATAGGGGTGTGCAAAAAACCCAAAACAATCGGCCCGAATCAATTTTGGCTGGCAGTAAGACTCCCACATGTCAATTTTGTCAGTACCAGCTGATTAGGGAGTCTTTTCGCCAGCCGAATGTCAATTTCAGCCCCATTATATCCTATGGGCCATTGAAGTCAATGGTGAAAACATAGAGTATATTCTGGAGGTTGGAGGGGAGGGGGATTGAGGGAGAGACTCCAAACTCATAGGGTAGCTGCTGGAGCCTCTCCACAAGATACCAACCACGTTTCAAGGGCATTGGACCAGGGGGTCCAATTCTACGGGTCCTCAAATAGGTTGCCCCTATCCCCTCTATAGTGGGGAAAAGGTTACTTTTTCCCACCATAGAGAACAATGGAGGGGATAGGGGCAACCTGTTTGGGGGCCCGTAGAATTGGACCCGCTGGTCCAATGTTCTTCCAACTTGGTTGGTATCTTGGGGAGAGGCTCCAGCAGCTACCCCGCGAGTTTGGAGCCTCTCCCTCAAGCCCCCTCCCCTTCAGCCCCCAGAATATACCCTATGTGTTTGCCATTGACTTCAATGGCCCATAGGATATAATGGGGCTGAATTGCCACCAAAATTTGGTGGCAATTTGGTGGCAAGCCAATTCAGATCAGAGAATCTGAATCGGCCTGCAGCAGCCTGAAAGGGGTCCAAATGGGCCATTTTTGGGGGTCATCCCTAGTGCACAAGAGGAGGTGATAAAGAATAAACATTGCCCCTCTGAGGGCCGCCGAGACTGGTGGGGTGGGGATCCAAGTTCAAATCCCTGGTCTTCATAAAATTTACTGGATGACTTTGTGTCACTCATACTCTCTCAGAATGACCTGCCCCGCAGTTGTGTTGTGAGAGTCCAATGAAGAGGGGGAGTGTTGTGTCCGCTGACTGCCACCAGAGGCCAGCGCACACTCCTGAGCTTGAATCTGGAGTAACAATAGGGACTAGGCTCCTGGTCCCTCCATTGGGGGACCAATGGGACCTTGGCGGGAGATTTAATGGGACCCAGGGGTGTGTCCCCTGGTTTGCATATAGTTGGAGCATGGGTGAAAGGGTGCCAGGCCTGCCAAGCCGTGTGACCCCGACATCCGGGAGCGCCGCATCAATCATGGGAATCCACCCGCACCCCGTGGTCCAGGTTCCACATAGACTTCGCCGGACCATTCCATGGACTATTGTTCTTGGTGACGGTGGATTCCTACACGAAGTGATTGGAGATCAGTAACATCTCCGCGACGTCCACGAAGGCCACCATCTGCACCCTCCGAAAGATTTTCGCCACCCACGGCCTGCCCGACACCATCGTCTCGGACAATGGGACGGCATTTACATCCGAGGAATTCCAGCAGTTCCTCAGCAACAACCTAATACAGCACATCAGGTCAGCACACTTCCACCCCGTGACCAACGGCCAAGCGGAGCGCATGGTCAGGACTGCGAAGGAGGCCCTAAGCCGGCTGTCAGAGGGGGACTGGGAATGCCGCATCGCCCGGTTCCTCCTGACACAGCGAACAACGCCCAACCCGGTAAGCGGCCGCTGCACTGCGGAGCTGCTAATGGGCCGAAAGCCCACGATCCTCCTGGACCGCTTGCACCCCGATCGGGCTCCGGGCCAGCGGAAATCCTCCGAGCAGAGGGAAGCACCGCATGAGTTCTTCCCCGAGGACCCCGTCTTTGCCAGGAACTTCGGCCGGGGCCTGGAATGGATCGCGGGCCGCATCATTCGACCGACGGGCACCGTCATGTACGAGGTGTCCACAGAGTGCGGGCAGGTCCTGAGGAGGCATATCGACCAGCTCCGGCGGCTAATGCTACTGGAACACCCAACGGAAGAAGAACCAAGACAAAGGGCGGACCCAGAGGAGGCTCCACCCGAGGACCGGGAGCAGGAAACGTATGCACAAGAGCGTCCACACCTGACCCCCAGGCCCCCGGCAGCTGCTGAGGAGACCCCACCAATGTACACTGCCGAGTCAGAGGCACCAGCACCACCCCTGGGTCCCAGCACAGGGGATGGGACCCCGGAGGTCCCAGCGCCGGCCCCCCAATGGTCAACGAGGGAACGGCGGTCCCCATCGTACCTTAAGGACTATGTGACCTAGGGTAGGGTCCGGACTATGGGGGGAGGGATGTTGTGTCCACTGACCACCACCAGAGGCCAGCACACACTCCTGAGCTTGAATCCGGAGTAACAATAGGGACTAGGCTCCTGGTCCCTCCATTGGGGGACCAATGGGACCTTGGCGGGAGATTTAATGGGACCCAGGGGTGTGTCCCCTGGTTTGTATATAGTTGGCCAGCTAGCCGTTGTTTGTTACCTTATGTTGTGTTCCAGTAAACCATGCTGATCACTACATCAGTCTTGGGGTTTTATACATGCGTCTAACCCACTACACTTCAGGGAGTCTCCTGCGTCCTGCCCTGCGCGCCTTGGAGGAAGAGGTGGATAAAAATGGCCCCTGCAAATGGCCATTTCCACACCGCTCAGAAACTTGCGAGTTGGGTCAGCCATGGTCCAAGACACCCTAATTCCTAAATTAGTCCAAAGGGAGGACATGCCTACCTGCTGTCGAACTTGGCTCTTGTTTGCCATGGTTATTGCTGTTCTCTGGTTCTCCGTGCCTATTGTCTTCTGTCATTCTGGTTGGGGGGAAGAAGTCTAGGACCGTGTGAGTGTGTGGGTGTGAGAGCTGCTTTGCAAAAAGTGTGCAAGCTTGTAACTGCATTAAGCGGGGCCTCCTTTCTCTGGGAAGTATGCGTGCTTGACCTTGGATGGCAAACACTGCTAGATACTAAGCTTGCAGGTGTTGGGGGATGGCTAATGGTGCATAGTAGATTTAGGCGGGCTGGATGTGTCGGTGTGATTGGACTGATCATCAGGGGGGCTGTTTGAATTCTGTATAATACCAGAACTGGCGCCAAGAGGGTCAGTTCTGACACAGATGGTCTTAGCTTGACACATTCTCATCTCTCAATAAACAAATCAGTGCCAAGAGAGTGTTGTTGGGAGTAAGTTTGTTCAGGAGACTGACACCTGCATTCTACCCAGGGCCGGCTTAAGGTCAACTGATGTCCTAAGTACAGCCCTACAACGGTGCCCCTTGGCCCTTCCATTGCTTAACTGACAAGACATTAAGACTCAATCTGTGCTGAGCTTCCGGTTTATGGCGGCATGCAGGCAGACACATCTCCCGGATGTCCCGGGGATGTAAACTGCACACCAGCATATGGGAGGGAGTCCGACAGGTCGCGACCCCCCGGGAGCCTTGGTAAAAGGCTCCCAGCCAGGGGGCTTTTGTGGGGTGACCTCTTCAATGGCCAAAAGCCAGAGAATTGAGGTGCCTTTCTGCCCTGAAGGTCCTGCCGCTGAGTGACTGCATGGTACAAGTGCTGCTGACTGGGACAAGCATTGGAGATTGGGCAAAATAAATGATGACGAGCGAGGCCGAATGGCCAACAATTAACTGTGAGTCGGGTTGAAGCAAGCATGAAGATATTTTAAAAAGCTGCCCCCCCTAAAGAGCGACAGGAAAGCAAGCAGGGGAGGGATCCCTCCCAAACGCATAGACGACACACGGAAGGAAAGAGGGGGGAGCGGAAAAATAAGCGACTAAAACTGTTTTAAGAGACTTACCAGAGTGCAGAAAAGCATTTGGGTGAATATCATAGACTTTAGCAACTTTTTTGAAAAGTAAACAAATCCAAAAATATGGCGGGGAAGAAACCGGAAAAAGAGAAGCTATTTAAATCGAAACTAGGGGCCAGTCCTCGAACGGATGAGGTCACTGAGCTCTCAAAACCCTTGGCTGACTCCCTGAGCCCCCTGATGGATGAGATCACTGCCATTAAACAACAACTGTCAACAATTGGTTAGAGTGTGGCAGTGCAGCAGATGCAACTGACTCAATCCTTAAAAGCAACAGAGCAAATGGGAGAGAAGGTGAAGGAAATGGACGTCACAACTAAAAAAGTTAAGAAAAAGGTGCAAAAGCTGGAAATGAAGCAAGCTACAGATGAATCAAAGCTTTTACAGCTACAAATGGATAAAGCAAATTTGGTCCTACAGTTTCAAGGGGTCCCGGAAATTGAAGGAGAGAATCTGAAGCAATGGCTGAGTGAACCAATAGCCCCAATGACAAATTTAACAGCGGAATACCTTTGCAGTGAGATGGATGTGGTCTACAGGTCCTATTCATCGTACATCAAGAAAAATAATCTGCCTGGGGAAATAGTGGTCAGATTCTCAAAGAGACATGTGAGAGATGCTATTTTGAAAGCAAATTCGGGAACACCCTTGAAAATTGGGGGCAAAATATTCCATTTGATATAAGACAGAAGAGCTATAAAGAATTAATCCTTTTCTTACAAACAAATGGCATTAGTTACAGGTGGTTAACCCCAGAAGGCGTCATTTTCAAGATTAATGATAAAAAAGAAAAGATTGACTCTGTTTTTAAAGTACGTGAATTTCTGAGGACACAGCTTGGGGAACCAGAAGAGGGCAAAGAGGAGGAAAAAGAAAGCAAATCTGATGGCGAGTTGGGCTCGGGGTCTTCGGACTCCTTCTCTGAAAAGGGGGCGGCTGCCCCCAAAAGCCCTTATTAACTGAGGATTAGAAAAGATAAGAATAAATAAGGGCTGAAGGACTCTGATTTGTGCCTGAAAAAATGTTGAAATAACTTGGGGATGCTCTGGGAATTTCTTTAAACAGTTAAAGGGATGGTTAAACAATAATTAATCTAGCATAACTGACTACATTCATTGTATTATTAGTAGCTTTTTGAAAATAGCATGGTGTTAAACTGATGTATGATCTTCTACTTCTTTATTCCCTTGATGTAGTTCCCTTTCCTATATTTTCTGTTGTAGTTTTGTAGTCTGAAACCCTCCCCCAATAACCCCCCCCCGGAGGATGAAAAAAAAAAGGGGGGGGAGAGAGACTCAATCTGGGCCGAAGGTGAAATAAGAGATTAAAAATTTAGTTTTCTTCCAGGCCATTCCCCCAGGCCAGACCCCATAATTATATTAAATATAAACTTTAAAAAAGTAATTATCTAACACTAGCAGTAAGTCATATAAACAAACAAAAAACTCTGCTGTCGTCCCCCCCCCTTTCCCTTGGTGCCCTAAGCATGTGCTTCTTTTGCTTAATAGTTAATCCAGGGCTGATTCTACCACTCCATCGAACAACCTAAGAACCCTTCCTTCAGATTTTTCAGAGTTGGAGAAGAGGTCCTAAGTCACAAGGGAAGCATCAAACTTTGCTAAGTGGAGTGCAAGGACAGAGGCCACTGTTCATTACAATTATTCACATCCCGTTTTCCTAGAAAAATTGCTCATAGTAGTTACAACTAAAGAATTTTTAAAAATCAAAATAGAAATATAACCTATGCTAAACAATGCAAAACAAGGTAACGCAAATCTTAAGAAGGTGAAATTACTTCAACAATCTAAAATAATACACTCCTCTGACTCTCACTGAAGGCGGGGAAAGCGCTGGATCATGTCCAAGGTGAGGCTGTTCATACACACAAATAACCTTGCAGTAACAATCTCAGCCTCTTCTGTCTCCTCCCTGATATTTATAACCAAACCATTTAAAGGCCTTATCTAATCTGTGTCCATTTATAGCTTGGCTCAGTGTAAAATTTTAGCACTTTGAATAAAGCTCTAAAAGAACAGGTAGGAGGCCACAAAGTAGTCTTTTGGAAACACAGTTGTTAGTCCAACGGGAGGACTTGACTAAATTCAGCTGAGCAGTTCATTGGGAGTTTAAAAAACTGAGTATTATCTTATGTAACACAGAGATACATTGCTGGACTTGACTGGAAAGTTATGAAAGTGGCAAACTCATGTAGGGTATTACAAATTATTTATGTTCCCCAACAATCTCTCAGTCATTGCTGTGTCTGCAAATAATCTCTTGCAAGACGGGACTTGAGAAATCTGATTCTAGGACATGACTGATTTCTGTTCTCTTTTCTATGAGGGGGCTGGATATCTGGTGCTGAGATGACACAGAAAACTGTATATCAATTAGTCAATAATGTATTTTGCTCACTTGCTCATAATTTATCTGATCTGGGGTTGCAAAAGAAATGATCATGTTCACAGGCTTGACTTGAATCAGAATGTCTAGAACAGTCAGGGGTCATTTTATAGAAAAAGAGGGGCAGGAGCTCATTAGCATAACATTTGCATATGCCACACCCCCTGACATCACTGGAAGTGTGTCAGAAGGCAACACCCACCGCTCAGACTCCACTGGACTGTTTTGGATTGCTAGCTATTGGGGGGCGGGCGTGCAGATCTGTCATTGCAGAGGAGGGAGAGCTTGTACCTGAATAAAACTTGGTCTTAAAGGTGCCACTGGACTATTTTCGACCGGGGGGCGGCTCTGTAACTTACCTGGCTGCTTCTTGCTCTGACTGAGGGCTGCTGGGAGCAGGGGGTGGGGCTTGTTGCATGTGCCCGCCCCCTAGGCTCTTTACTGCCGGAGCTCTGCTCCTGTGCGCTCCTGCAGGAAATGACCCCTGTGAACAGTACAGAGAACACACAGCCCAGACTGTTTCTCTTCTTGCCAAAGTTTAAGCAGAAATGTATTTCTATTGTATTTCTATCATCATTGCCAAACTATCATCATTTTGTATCCTTTTTTGTCACCTTGTAAATATTCCTTCACTGTCCCTTGTTCTTTGAGACCTGAGCCTTCCTTATAGCCTCTTTCTGGGTGTCTTCCCTCAGGGGCTTGTACTGAGGGTGTGGCAGAATGTGCCTGCTCTAACCTGCGGGCCCTGTTCTCCTAGGGGTTCCCAACCCCCTGGAGGGGCTTTTCTTTTACTCTCAGGGTAGCCCACCCCCACAACCTAAACTTTTGTAAGGGCCACTGGGAGGAGCAGGAGTCCTAGTTTCCCTTCCATGTTCAGAGGCCTTGCCTCATTTTCTCCCACAGCCCAGTGCCTGGTCACTGTGGGGACAGATTAATGACTTGGGCACCCTTGGAGGACTAGCCACTTGCCAGCCTTCCCCCTGACTCCCCTCTTCAGATAGTGTGTTCAAGATAGTGGGGATCTTTGTGGTACAGAAAACTGCTCCCAGCATCAAACGTTTAAAGTATTTATTAAAAAGAAAATGTTTACAAGCATACTTTTAGCACAGCACCAGATTTGGAGCAAAGAATACAAAAGAACTTGGTAAAAATGCAAATCCTTTGTCCCTCTCTCTATAAATGCCCTAACAGGTGTTAAAATAGGACTAGCTCTTTCAGCTTAGCTAGTTACAAATCTCTACAGAGTTCAATTACCTTGAAGATCTCGTCTACTCTGTAGGTGAGCACATGGTCAATATGGCTGCCTCAGCAGTTAATAGTCCTGTGTCCTCTCATGGCCTCAGCATCCCAAAGAAAGAGAGCAGTTTCCTGTTGCATGGAGATTTTATCATCTCTGTTTTTCCTCCCCCTTGACCACAGTCAGCCCATGTCAAGGCAGTTTTTCCTGTTGTCTCCAACAGTCTGCTTCCTGAAGACTATCTAGCATTTTACACCTCCAAATCACTGCTCCCTGTTTGGAGGAAGCTTGGCCCTTCCATTGTCTAAACCCAGGAGTTTTTGGGGTCTGGAGCAGTGCTCTGGCAACCCAGGAGCCCAGGCAAATGGCGGCGGTGGCAAGCTCCACCCCCAGCTCCCCGCACCGAAAGCGCTGTGGCTCAGGGGAGGTCTGGAGAGCCCTGCCGCCGGCTCCCCTGGGCCCGCACAGAAGCACAGTGACTCAGGGGAGGCCCAGAGAGCCCCGCCACTGGCTCTCCCAGGCCTGCGCAGAAGCAAGGGCCCCCGCCCCCCCCGCCGCTGGCTCCCCCAGGGCCGCTCAGAAGCGCTGAGGCTCGGGGGAGGCCTGGAGAGCCCCGCCGCGGGCTCCCCTGGGCCCACACAAAATCACTGTGGCTTGGGGGACACCGGAGAGCCCCACTGCCGGCTCCCCCGAGCCCGTGCAAAAGCGCTGCATATCGGGGGACGTCAGAGAGCCGCACCGCTGGCTCCCTCAGGCCCACGGAGAAATGCTGCAGTATGGGGGACGGCTGGAGAGCCCTGCTGCCGGCTTCCCCGGTCCCCTCCGAAGCGGTAAGTAAGAGATCCGCGGGGGGATCCACGGGGGTGGGGGTGGCGGGGGCTTGATGGGGGGTGGCAGAGCCTCCTTCCCTCCATCTCTTTGCCATCATTCCCTCCTTTCCTTTTCTTTCTCTGTCCCTTCTCTTCCTTCCTCTTTTCCTCCTTTCCTTCTCTCTTTCTTTCATTCCCTCCTTTCCTTCTCTCCTTTTCCTCTTTCCGTCCTTCTTCCCTTCTCTCTTTCTTTCCTGCCTTCTTCTCTTCTTTCCTCCTTTCCCCTTCTCTCTCTTTCTTTCCCTCTTTCCTTCTCTCTTTTTATCCCCTCTTGCCTTCCTTCTTTTCTTCCTTGTTTCCTTCTCTTTCTTTCCCTCTTTCCTTCCTTCTTTCCTTCTCTGTGCTCTCTCTGTTTCCTTCCCTCTTTCCTCCTCCTGTAGCCCAACTCTAGTGAGAAGGAGTTTAAACTTTAAACCCCTTCTCTCTTTGCTCCCCATCCCCGCAGGCCAGCTGGGGAAGGGAAGGCTTTTGAAGATGCGTCCAGGGTTGGCCCGAGGTGTTTCTGTGCCCTAGGCGAGGCCAGCTTGTGGCGCCCGCACCCCCCTAGGCGATGCCAACTGCCCGGTGGGGCCTGGAGATCTCCCGGAAACACACCCGGGGGGGGCACTAGGTGCCACAAGCTAGCCTCGCCCCTGGCTGGGTTGGGCCCAGCCAGGCAGCTTCCTCCGAGAAAGGGCTGAGGCCGGCTGGGGGCGAGCATGCTTACTGGCACCCTGGGGTGCCCGAGGAAGGAGAGGGGAGGGCGCCACCATTGCACCCGCAGGCCAGGCTGCAAGCCGGGCGGGGCCTGCAGCGGAGGTCACGGGCAGCGAGGAGGAGGCCTGGAGCGGGAAGGAGCCTCGCCTCACCTCCCTTGCTGGCCCATCATCAAGGGGCTGGCTGGCCGGACTCACCTTGTCTGCCTTTCACCTGGCTGGACCTCCTGCTGCTGTGGGCATCTTCCTCCTCCTCCTCGGTTCCTCAGCCGCTGCTCCCCCGCTTTCCTTGTGGAGCCACGGGTGAAGTGAGAAAGGCACCCCCTCCCTCCTTCCCCTGCAACAAAAGCTCACACAGCCACAGCAGTCGTGCGAGCCCTTCCCCCCTGCCGTCTCTGAGGCCTGCCCACCAGGGCGCAAGTCCGCCAGGGTGGGGGGTGCCAGGGCCTTCCTCTCCACCAAGTGAGGGGTGGCCGGCTGGCCCAGGAGAGCCCTGCTGGTGAGGGCCCCCAGTGTGAATGGGAAAAGCTGGCCGGGCTCCAGGCAAACCTGACCTGGGCCTCCATGGTGGGGTTGCTCCGGCTGCTGGGCTGACAGCCACCCGTGTTCGAAATGCCCCCTCCCTGCCCCTCAGAGGAAGAAGTGCGCTCATTGGCCAGGCTCCCGGTGGTGTCATGGACACGCCGCCGGGATTGGCTCTCCAGGCAACCCCTCTGCACACACTCGGTCAGAGGAGTTGGGGCAGGCGGGAGCGCAGCAAGGGAGAAGCTGTCGGTGGCAGTGGGGCAGTGGACAAAGGCCCTGGACAGCGGAAGCGCCCTGCAGGAGAGCCACTGCCATTGCGGTGGCAGTCCCGGCAGCAGCAGTGGCAGGGAGGGCGCGGAGGGGGGACGGGTCCAGTTTTGCGCCATAAGGGCCGGCCAACGTTCTAGGCAAATGCCTAGTTTGCCTAGTGGGTGAGCCAGCCCTGGATGCCTCCACCCCTTTTGCTTCCCCTTCTTCCCCTTCCGGTGATGTCAGGGGGCATGACATATGCTAATCATCTAGTAGCTCATTAGCATACCATATGCTAATGAGCTCCTGCAGCTCTTTTTCTATGAAAAGACCCCTGTCTAAACCCATCAGTATTTGTCTGGAAAACCACTCATGGACTTCCTCCTTCCCAGCCATTCTCTTCCCAGAGGGTGCGGAGGGGGGACGGGTCCAGTTTTGTGTCATAAAGGCCGGCCCACGCTCTAGGCAAATGCCTAGTTTGCCTAGTGGGTGAGCCAGCCCTGGATGCCTCCCCCCCTTTTGCTTCCCCTTCTGACATCACTTCCGGTGATGTCAGGGGGCATGGCATATGCTAATTGTCTAGTAGCTCATTAGCATACCATATGCTAATGAGCTCCTGCAGCTCTTTTTCTATGAAAAGACCCCTGTCTAAACCCATCAGTATTTGTCTGGAGAACCACTCATGGACTTCCTCCTTTCCAGCCATTCTCTTCCCAGATAAAAGAGGAAAAAAACTTTTTAAAATAACATGTGGAGTTTTGCTGCTTGCCAGCCTTCCAGGAGATCATGCATTTGTTCACAGAGGGTCATGTTAGTCTCTGTGCTATTATATTGTCACAAGTGTTGACTTCCCTTGATTTGGTTGGGTGAGTGACTCAGAATGGTTGGCTATTTTCTCAGTTGGCACTCTCTAATCCCGTTCACATGGAGAAGTTGCCGCACTAAAGACACAGATGATAGGCGGATTTTCAGTGCGCAATCACACCTCAACATCTGGGAAGCATAGTACACCCATGGCTTCTCGCCGAAGATGCGGAGTAAAAAACTATGACATACAATGTACTAGTTTCCGGAAAATGCGGGGCAAGGGTGGGAGTCTGATCGCATTTCTGCTTGAATCCCATGGCATCCGGTGCCCGTCCATGTCCCGTCGCACACCGGATTTTTTTTTGTAAGTCTCCACAGGATGCGCACAAACGATCATGCGCATGCACAAACTTCAGTGTGGAAAAAAATTCCCATTTGCCACAAAAGCGGCGCCTAGTGATTGCTGGTGTGATCGTGCCGCGCTGCTTCTTTGCCGTGCTGCAGGATAGCCATGTGATCAGCACCTAATGGCCTAGCCACGGGGCCTCTACAGGACATGTGATCAGGCTGCCGCGCGTTACTTTGCACCGGGGCAAACAGCCATGCTCCCCCCCAGCGCATTTTCCAGCCCATGTGATCGGGATCTCTGTTCAGAGACAGCTGTCTCCTTGTTTCATTAGTGTTTAGTGGAATCTGGAGGAGTTGATCCCTGCCAGCAGAAGAAAGCTGGAAGGGTACATTTCTGTGTGCAAAGAAAGAGTATCACCTATATCTGCTAATTAAAACAATGATAAGTCATGTTGATCAATTTTATCTGGTCATGTCACACAGTTTAAAAGGTTTTGGTGACTCAAAATAAATGGGCTGATTTCTTTAAGCAAGGGAAAGGGGGGGGGAGAGAGAAGAATGGCATAAACCATTCCTTTCAATGGCATAAAACATTCAGTTTGCAATTATATCCACAGGCGCAAGAGGACAGGAAAGAACATAAAGTCCCATTGATTTCCAAAGGACAGATTACTATTTCTTCTGCTAGTTTGCCATAGATAGGGAAATGAGAACAATAGAGCATAATACCAACACATTCACAGTTTTGAGAAGTAGAAAGGTTTTTATTACTTCTCATTAAGGAATGTATTTTGATTGGTTGTAAAGAAAACAGACATCTTAAACCAGGAGGTTATAAAAAACAGACATTGAAAACAAGTGTAAAACAAACATAATGCTAGCATAAAATAATCACCTGAATTTGGATTGGGGGGGGGGGGGCCAAGGGGGACTGAGAAAGAGACAAAGCGGGGCTTCATAGATATTAAGTGCCCCTCCACAGCAAATATTTGCAGGTTCTTGCATTGGCAATTGGCTCCAGGGATGAATCTGAAAATCTCCTTATATGAAGTTTTCCTTAGATTTTGGAGGGCTGAATCATTTGGCCTTGTTTGCAAATTGGAACTGCATTAGGAATTATCCATCATTTCAGAGATGATGATAGTTTAATGTTTCCAAACTCTAAATAGGCCCCGGTCACACGAGAGGTTTTGGGCCGGGAGAGGGACGGCTCGGGGGCGGAGCAAACGGGCGCGATCCCACTGCAACATCTGGGGAGCATTGCGCACCCGTCCCTGATCCGGCCCTTCCGCAATAATAAACCACCTGCTGAGGTGGTTCTAACGGCAAGTCTGCATCAAGGCCAGCCGTGGGATCGCCGGCGCGTCCTTCCACCGGCGCATCCCCGGCTCCTGGCCGAACTGCGCATGCTCAGACATGTGCAGTTCAGCAGCCTCCCCCTCCCGACTGTGGCTTCCTCCCTGACATCTGATCATGCCGGGGAGCAACGGCGCCGCGGCTCAGGGGATCTTACAACAGCTTACAACATTCCATTCCAAGCCCCAGGTGCGTCTCTATTTTGGTGCGGCTCTGATTAGGCACACTTTGCCCGGGTTTTTTTTCTGCCGTGTGGCAGGGACCATAGATCATTACTACGAACCGTTTGCCACAGTTTTCAGATCCTTTGTCCTTCCTCACCCCACCCCACCTTTACCCCTGTATAGCCTCAGTAATTCCATCTTTGTTACAGGCCGGTGATTGACCTTTAGCTGTCTCGAGTTCTGTGAGAGGACGGTCATCAGGTCACCCCCAAGAGAATATTCTTCTCTCTCATTCTTGCTAGCAGCTCTTATTTAGGAAGCCTGATTTGTTTTCTCTCAACACTAGACCCCAGATATGAGACGGCCTGGCTCATCCTAGTGTTTTTTTGGAGATAGCTTGATTAATAATTTTTGACCAGTAGCCAGCAATTAGGGTATATGATGCTAAGTTTTAGCTAAGTTTCTGTTTCACTCTGTGTGTGTGCGTTCGAGACCCAGCGGATGGTAGCCTAGCCTGCTATTTCTGTAAACTTGATCATTGCTTATTAAAATCTCCTTGTTAGCAAGCTTGGATCTTGCATATTGTTTCCTTGGGATTTCTGCGAACCTGGAGTTCCTGTCCAGAGCCCCAAACAACCCCCATCTCTACATTAGCAACAAGCATCTGTGCATTAAAGATGTATTGCAGCCATCTTGATATGATAGTACATAGGGTAGTGAAGATCCCCCAGTGATGTAGAGAGAGAGAGAGAGAGAGCCCTGCTTTCCACGTCAGTGGTTTGCTTTGGATATTTCCATTGTCATAAGGTTGGTCACTTGACTACTAGATACAGTTATGGCAGCCATTTATGTAGGTTTGCCAACCTCCAGGTGGGGCCTAGATATTGTGGTAAGAAAATTTAGAAAAATAGGTGGTTTGGGTTTAAAATGAACCAAATAGTCCATAAAATCCATGTACCTGTTCCTGTCTTTGCCCTTGCTAGCAGACAGCCTTGGCCTGTTTGAATCAAACCCCATAATTCTTTGCAAGCTCTTTGCTCTAAAATGGAGCATTCCTCTCAGTGGACTCAACAGCTTACAACATTCCATTCCAAGCCCCAGGTGCGAGACTTAAAGCCAGTTTGGGAAGTAACAGACCTCAATTTCCTAGGCAATAAGATATATGACCATTTGGGAAATTGGCAGACTTCAATCCATAAGACTAGCTTCCTGAAATACAGAGAGTTCACACACACACCCTGCTTTCATCTCTCTGATAACATCAAAGCACAGTTTATTTCCCCTGATTGGGGAACATCTGGAGTAAACCATGACACTGTATTGATCCTATGGACTGTGAACTCTTGTTGTGTGCGACCAAGGAAGGGAAACAAATTTCCTGCAAGACAATTTCAACTTCTAAGTGTTAAGTTTTAACTGTAATCCAGTTATTAAGAGACCTCTTTGATCTTGGGTATAAATATTGGTCGGTTACAACAGACCTCAGCTGACTCCGATAGGAGTCAGTCAGAGAGGCCTCTCGTTAGCGCATGCATGGGGTGGGGAAAACTTTGCTGCATATTTATTTTTCTGTATATTCTATCAATGTTTAGGAAATAGGATTCTACTGTGTGGCAGGCTGACATAGCGTCTTGCGGTCATCTTGCCAGACAAATCTTTGAATGTTCCTTTTAATAAAGATTAGTCTTATTTTAAGAAGAGACCTAGTGATTTCCAAGCTTGCACATCTGCCTTGGTAAGGGGCGACACTCAGGAGACACACACGAACTGAGGGGGGAGAGTGTGGGTGACATGGGTAAACACGCTTTCAGAGACATGTGCAGACACACACCCACATCAAAAATCTCACAACAGATATCTCTTGCTGTTACAATGGATCTCCAGACAATAGAGATCTGTTGCCCTGGAGAAAATGGCTGTGTTGGAGGGTAGACTCTGTGGCATTGCACCCTGCGGAGGTCCTTCCCATCTCTAAACCCTGCCCTCCTCAGGCTCCAACCCCAAAATCTCCAGGCCTTTCCCAATCCAGAGCTGGCAAGCCTATATTTATGGAACAAAATAAGAGAGGAAGAAGAAGAGTTGGTTTTTATACTCCACTTTCCACTACCCAAAGGAGTCTCAGAGAGGCTTACAACCTCCTTCCCTTCCTCTCCCCACAACTGTAGGTGGAGCTGAGAGAGCTCTGAGAGAACTGTGACTGACCCAAGGTCACCCAGTTGGCTTCATGTGGAGAAGTGAGGAATCAAACCCAGTTTGCCAGATTAGAGTCCTTCCACTCTTAACCACTACACCACGCTGGCTCATGAAGGGCAAACTTGAAGTACTGCAGGCTGTATGGTGGTGTCTTGCACTACCAGTGCTAGAAGTGAGAGGAAGAAATGACAAACAATTCCATCAGAGATGTTAACACAGCAACTCATAATCTGCCTGGCTTTGGAAGTCAGGCGACACCTGGGGCCGATCTGGGTGCACTGGCTGAAATAAAAAGATGTGTAGATCTGCCATCTTTACCTCCATCTTGGCAAGATGTTGCTAAGCAAAGCCTCTAGATCTTCCTTTGGCACTTCCGGACTATTCAGCTTTCTTGCTGTCCAAGATGCTTGTCTGTTCTTGGGCTGGAGTGATGGACTAGGGTTGCCAAGCTCCAGGTCAAGTCTGGAGATCTCCTAGAATTACAGTCATCTCCAGGCTACAGAGATCACTTCTGCGGGGGGTGGGGGTGGGGGTGGCAGCTTTGCAGGAGAGATTCGAGAGCAGGGGTCCCCAACCTTTTTGAGTGTGTGGGTGCCTTTGGAATTCTGACACAGTGTGGCAGATGCGGCCACAAAATGGTTTCCACAAAATGGGTGCCCCAGGAGGTGGAGCCAGGAACAAAATGGCTGTAGCAGCTTACTTTGAGTCACACAGTGAGGATCCTTGGGCTGTTGTGGCAGCCAGAAATTTGTTTTTAAAAATCTGCACAGCCAACCAAATCTCCAGTGGCCAATCAGAAGCCTTGCTGGGCAAAAGCTCCACCCGACCCCACCCACTTGCTAAAAACTCTTCGTGAGCACCAGCAAAGGTGTCTGCTGGCACCGTAGCACCCACAAGCACCACGTTGGGGGACCCCTGCCCTATATCATTAAAAAAAAGGTCAAGGTTTCCCTTGCTCAAAAGTCAGTCAAATCCGACTCCAGGGGGATGGGCTCATTTCCAAGCCGAAGAGCCAGCGCTGTCTGAAGACATTTCTGTGGTCATGTGGCCGGCATGACTAGACGCCGAGGCGCACAGAACGCTGTCACCTTCCCTTCGAACTGCTAGGTTGGCAGGAGCTGGGGCCAGAGATGGGAGCTCACTCCATCACCCGGCACTCGGGTCTCGAACTGCCAAACTACAGATCTTCCAGTCTGCAGCTCAGTGTCTTAACCTCTAAGCCACCACGGCACCTCCTATAGGTCAAATTTCCTCCCTTCCCCAAACTCTGCCCTTTCCAGGTTCTGCCCCCATTCTCCAGGAATGTCCCAATTCAGGGTTGGCCACCCTCAAGGGCACTGCTGAGTTTTAAACTGCTCTTTCCTCCTGCTCCTGAGGGGGCCTCAAATCATCTGCCTCCGGGCACTGAGGGAAACAATAAAATAAAAAAGTATCCAAATGAGGAGAAGAAGAAGAAGACGAAGAAGAGATTGGGATTTATACCTCACCCTTCACTACCCAGAGGACTCTCAGAGCGGCTTACAAACTCCTTTCCCTTCCCCTCCCCACAACAGACACCCTGTGAGGTAGGTGGGGCTGAGAGAGCTCTTTCTAGAATGTTCCTTGAGAGAACAGCTCTGACAGAACTATGGCTTGCCCAAGGTCATCCAGCAGCTGCGAGTGGAGGAGTGAGGAATCAAACCGGGTTCTCCCAGATTAGAGTCCACACACTTCACCACTACACCAAACAGGGTTAACCTGTAAAAAGGCCAGTACACTCCCCACCCCCATCTCCTAAACGGATTTCTTCTTAGGCTTCTGAACCTGAATCATTGTTCAACAGGCACCGGGTGACAAAGGGCCCGGGGGGGGGGGGGGGGGCGGTAGCAAGGCCGTAAGGAGAGGGGGAAGGGAGAGCTCTTTTACCGAGCTTGTTGCTGTCTCTAGAAAGTGCACTGGATTGATTAAAGAATGGCTCAGTGGGATGTCTGACATTCAAATGTATAGGTGGGGGAGTTCTCTTTGGAACGAATCCTTTTGAAATAGAACAATAGGTCTGGTAAATAGACTTTATCTTCTGGAAGAGATAGAAGGCCTGGGGGTAAAATTAACACCTTCTTTGTGAAAAAATATGATGTGGCTCCCTGGTTGCTTAAACGGGGATCCTCCTAAATGTCAGATGTATTTTTATTAGGCCGGTGGGTGTGCTCCCAAGATAACCCATCGCTTCCTACTGCTCACGACTGCATTTATCTCCTGCGTCTGATTTTTTTCACCCCCTTGTAATCATTCAACATATTAACCGAAACGATGAAAGGCTAATGAGCAACGATGCCTCTTGCAGAATCTGACCACAGTGAAGAGGCTGTGTCTCACTAGCAAAACGACGGCTACCTTTGAAAGGCATAAAAGGTTTGCAATTAATATACAGCGCTGACTGAGCAGTTCTGAAATAGACCATAAATGGGCACTTAGGGTTGCGAGTCTCCAGGTGGCGCCTGGAGATCTCCCACTATTACAACTCATCTCCAGACAACCGAGACCAGTCCCCCTGGAGAAAAAGGCTGCTTTGGAGGATGGACTCTATGGCATGATACTTGCTAAGGCCCCTCCCCACCATAAACCCCGCCCTCCCCAAGCTCCACCTCCAAAATCTCCAGGAATTTCCCAACCCAGAGATGGTGACCCTATCATTCATCACCCTTATGGTTGCTTCAGAACTGACTAATTGACTATTCTTTCAGCAAATAAAACCACAGATAAAGGACTCAAGATTTTGAATGTGTCCATCAGAATTTGGGCAGGGAATTCCCTTCTCTTCGCCATATCAGCTTTGTGAGTCTGATCCCCCCCCCCCTTGCCACTGTACCCATAGCTACTGACAGCCTTTGAGCAAATACCGAGATTATAGGCAGTATTTGTCCCATCTGCTGGTGCCCTTCCTTGTATAGGGCATTCCCACCTTGCACATGGCCAGTCCCTCTCTCCTACCTGGAGTTACATAAGCACACAGGTAGGCACAGTATAACCTAAAATGTCTGTAATGTGCTGACCAATCAGCCTTATTATTTCAGTGTAAAACTGCTTCTCCTCCACATGGGGATTACTTCTGTCTTTTGAAGACAGATGACAAATGATCCTTCCAGCAAACTGACACATCATCTAAATTCTGTTGAAACCTACCTCTCCCCCTACATGAAAGCAATTCAAAATGGCAGCACAGTTAGGTATGGAATGGCTAACTTGGTGGCCTAACCAAAGCAGTGTTGGCACAGTCTTCCTGAAGTCAGGTCTCTTGCAGAGAAAGAAAAATCTGGCTGCCTGGAATAAGATTTGGAAATGCTTTGTGCTGGGACAGGTGTGAGCAGTCAAGGCATGGTAGATAACAGAGTGGCCGTGGAGACAGTAAAGAAGGAGAGCCAGCAGATGCCGAAAGGAAAGACAAGATTAATTCAAAGCAGGAGGCGAAGAGCATTGGGTAAACATGCCCTTGATTGCTCACACTTGAAAAAGAATGAATGAATATGAGCTGTAACCATATTATAATTTATTTGTAAAACAGCTCCATGTATTAAAAAAGCGACCCGATGAAGCATCGGGGGAAACGGAATACTTACCTAGGAAATCCGCCGTCATTGTTTGGAAGCAGCAGCATTGCATGAAGTAAAATAAAGGAATAAAAGAAGAAGCAACGTTTGTGGACTGTTAACTGTAATAGAATCTTTTTTTTTTTTTACAGTGAACTTTGGTGAAGTGAACCTCCAAGATGATGGCTGGAGATCTCCTGGTATCACAATTGATCTCCAGATGATAAAGATCAGTTCCCCAGGAGAAGATGGCTGCTTTGGAGGGGGGACTCTGTGGCACGGTACCCTCCTGAAGTCCCTCCCCTCCCCAAACCCTGTCGTCCCCAGGCTCCGCCCTCAAAATCTCCAGGCATTTTCCACCCCAGAGCTGGAAACCCTTCTCCTCTAGGATGGGATAGACCAGCAATGGTTGGAACTTCAGCAGTAAACAACAATACTCTGCATTTTGGTTTAGTGAGCTTTTTGAGAAGAGGTCAGAGATACCCTACCGTGTTCTTAGTAGACAGGCTACACTGAACTGAGCAGGTTCCCTGAACAGGGTTGCCAACTCCAGGCTGGAGGGTGGAGCCTGGGAGAGTGGAGTTTAGGGAGGGGAGGAACCTTGCTGAAGTATAAGGCCACACAGTCCACTTTCAAAATCAGCCATTTTCTCCAGAAGAAATGGAATAAATGCTTAAAATAAATAAATAATAAAGTGATTTAGGCCCCGGTCACACGGGCCAGATAACACGAGGGGGGAGGCGTGGCTGTTCGCCCCGGAGCAAAATAAAGTGCGGTAGCCCGATCACACGGTCCCCCAAGTCTCCGTGCTTAGGCGGCTAGCTGGTGATCACACGGCAATGCTGCAGCGTGGCAAATAAGTAGCGTGGTGCGATCACACAAGTGTTTCGCGTTTGTGCGCATGCGCAGTTCTGTAGAGCAGCACTGCTTTCAGTTTCGTGTTTGTGCACATGTGCTTACAAAAAACATCCGGTTTGCGACGGGACGTGGACGGGTGCCGGATGCCACGGGATACTAGCGCTTCCGTGATCAGACATCTGCCTGTGCCACGTATTTTCTGAATACTAGTGCACTTTCCTTGGTATTTTTTAACTTCACATCTTCGGCGGGACGCCACGGGTTGGCCATGGGCGCACTACGCGTACCAGATGTTGCGGTGTAATCACGCCCCGAAAATCCGCCCGACATTCGTGCCTTTCACGCAGCAAATTCTCCATGTGACCGGGGCCTTAGATAGTCTGTAGATCACTTGTAATTCTGGGAGACCTACAGCACCTGCCTAGAGGTTGGCAAGCATTCAGAGGCAACATATACCTTTTATAAATAAAAAATGAATGAATGCCCTAATCCACAGATGCACAGGAGCAAAACACAAACACATCTCCGCATGAGTATATCTGTATGCTCATCCAGGCAATGTGACGGGTGTTGGATAGGAATCCCTCATAGAGAGAGAGGGAATGTTGATGAAGTTTGTAATGTATTGAAATGATTACATGAATCACCTCATAGGACTCCCATGTTAAGCTTCGAGCCAGACCAGGGCTCCTCTGAGCGAACTTCCTATTGGTCGCTTCGTAACAGCGGCCAATCAGAACGATACCATTCCCTAGGAGGGAAAGACTCCCATTGGTCTTTATCCTAGCAATCTCATTGGTTGTTATTTGTAAATAGGCGTGGCTACATTAGCCCGGTTATGTTTAAAAGGAGCATAAGCCCACTGTTTTCTGTTCTGGTTTCTTACTGAGTTAGTGCTTGTTCGTTACTTCTAAATAAAGCTGAATCACTTGCTGAATCACTCTACGAGTCCTTTGTTAGCGCGATCTAACAATTGGCGACGAGGATGGGATGTTAGAGCAGGTAGGCAGCCCTGCGGACATCCACACTTCGGACTCGGAAGAAAGCGAGCAGAGCACAGCAGCCGATCCGGCGGAGGCGCCACCAGCTCCGGTGCCCAAGTCTCCCCCGATGGCTGGAAGCCAGAAGTTCGAGTGCTTCGAACCCTCCTCAGAAGACTGGGACTCCTACCTGTCCAGGTTCGAGTTCCATCTGGAGACCCACGACATCACCGATGAGGCGAAGAAACGAGCATGCCTCCTGAGTTCCTGCGGGAAGGGGACCTTCGACATAGCCAGGTCGTTGGTGGCCCCAACTGATATAAAGACTGTCACCTACGCTGACATCACGGAGAAGCTTAAGGCTCACTATTCTCCACAACCGTCGGAGATCGCCTGCCGGCACGCTTTTTACAAGCGGAACCAGGCCGGAGGCGAGACCATCGCAGATTTCGTGGCGGCCCTTCGCAAAGCCGCACGGCCATGTAATTTCCACAACGTGGAGGAAGCCCTCAGAGACCGTCTCGTCTGCGGTCTCAAAGATGAAAGGCTGCAACAGAGGCTGTTCGCCCGCACCACCCTGACCTGGGCAGTGGCCTACGAAGAGGCCGTGGCCGCGGAAGCAGCGGAGAAGTCCACGAAGGAGGTCCGCCAGCGGGTGGCAGAGCCCAGTATACACGCTCAACGAGACAGCGAGGGCGAAGACGCGGATGATGACGTCAACGCGGTTCGAGGCAAGCGGACCCCAGCGAAGACTACCAACGTCAAGCCTTGCTCCGGTTGTGGCGGGAAACACCAGCGCGACTCCTGTTGGGCTCGTGATGTCGACTGCAGAGCGTGTGGGCGGCGTGGTCATCTGGCCAGAGTCTGCAGATCAGCAAAGAAGGATCCCTCAACTAACAACCGGTCAGCGCAGAGGGGCACTCCAGTCAGCACCCAAGGCAAGACCCGTTCCTCAGCATCGGAAGCAAGCTGCCAGTTGACGGCGACCTTGTCGAGCGCATCGGCCGTAAATCGCACCAGCAGCCAGGGCAAGATCACCGTGACTCCACTCCTCGACGGCCGACCCTGTACAATGGAGGTGGACTCAGGATCGTCCGTGACGGTGATTTCTGCCGCGTCCTGGCGCCAGTTGTTCCCGAACCGAAGCCGGCGGCGGCTCCAGCCTGCGGGAACCAGAGTGTCCGACTTCCAGGGCAACCGAATTCCCTTGGCCGGACGGGACTCTGTTACTGTTGAGTATAAGGGGAAATGTGTTAAACTGTCATTCCTGATTGCAGAGGGAGACCGGGTTAACCTGCTAGGGTTAGATTGGTTTGAGCCATTGGGCATTGGTATTTCTGGGATTAACAGGATGTCTGAAAATAAATGGGGCATGCTGTACGACCTGTTCCCTGATGTATTTGCCGAAGGGTTGGGGAGGTACAAGGGCCCCCCGGTTGCGTTTGACTTAGATCCGTCAGTCAAACCTATTAGGTTGAAGTATCGGAAAGTACCTGTGTCTCTCAAACATAAGGTGGAAAAAGAGATTGACAAACTAGTTGAGCAAGGGGTTTTAGAGCCAGTACCATACAGCAAATGGGAGACCCCGATCGTAACCCCTGTCAAATCAGATGGGTCCATACGACTATGCGCCGATTACAAATGTACGATTAACAAGGCGCTGCAGCAACATTCGTACCCGGTCCCGGTAATAAGCCACATTTTGGCTTCCCTGGGGGGTGGCAAGATTTTCGCCAAATTTGACCTGGCCCAGGCATACCAGCAGTTGCCTGTCACCCCGGAGGCTGCCGAGGCCCAAACAATTGTAACCCACCAAGGGGCTTTTAAAGTGAACAGGCTGCAATTCGGGGTCAACGTAGCACCTGGGATTTTTCAGGGCCTCATGGAACGTCTACTAAGGGGGGTACCTGGCACAGTGCCCTATTTTGACGACGTGCTGATTGCGGGCGGGTCTGAACAGGAACTACTGGACCGGGTTAAAGAGGTCCTCAGGCGTTTTCAAAATGCCGGTCTCAGAGTTAAGCGCTCAAAATGCACGCTCGGGGTGGAAAGTGTGGACTTCCTGGGGTTTCGCATTGACGCAGAGGGAGTCCACCCCACGGATGAGAAGGTATCTGCAATCCAAAACGCCCCCAGGCCGGTGAGTAAGAAGGAGCTCCAATCCTTTTTAGGACTCCTGAATTTTTATCATGCGTTTTTACCGCATAAGGCATCAGTGGCGGCCCCTTTGCACGCGCTTTTGCACAAGGAGGCAAAATGGAAGTGGGGGCAGGCCGAGGAAAAGGCTTTTGTGGGAGTCAAGGAGCTGCTGACATCTAATGCCGTACTCACGCATTATGATGAACACAAGCTCCTGGTGTTAGCTGCTGACGCTTCACCTTTTGGAGTAGGCGCAGTTTTAAGCCATCTGATGCCTGATGGGAGCGAAGCGCCTATCGCTTTTTATTCTAGATCACTATCTGCGGCAGAGCGGAACTATGCCCAGATAGACAAGGAGGGTCTGGCGTTGGTAGCGGCTGTCAAAAAGTTCCATGATTTTATTTTTGGCAGACGATTTTTGCTGGTCACTGACCACAAGCCGCTACTGGGGATTTTTGCGCCCGATAAGCAATTGCCAAACATCATGTCCCCACGCATGCTTAGATGGGCGATATTTTTGCAGGCTTATGATTTTGACTTAGAGCACCGGCCTGGGAAAGCGATTGGGCATGCGGATGCCCTCAGCCGGTGCCCGGTGCCGGACATTGGCGCAGACCCTGCCCCCGCCTGTGAGGTCTTGGCAATTGAGGAGCTTCCTCGACCCCCGGTATCATCCAGGGACATTGCAGCACACACGGCCAAGGATAGCGTGCTGTCCCGAGTATTAAACTGGGTT
This sequence comes from Gekko japonicus, assembly GCF_001447785.1. Taxonomy (NCBI): domain Eukaryota; kingdom Metazoa; phylum Chordata; class Lepidosauria; order Squamata; family Gekkonidae; genus Gekko; species Gekko japonicus. The sequence goes on from NW_015177050.1 coordinate 438,710, forward strand.
TGGAGGGGGTGGCCGGTTGGAAGCGTTGAACCGGAGTTCGGCCCTTACAAAAGCCGTCAAAATGAACTATCCATTTCTAAGGGCTGTGTATTATGGGGGAACAGGGTGGTGGTTCCTGACAAACTCAGGACGAGAGTGTTAGAGTCGCTGCACGAGGGTCACCCCGGTATGGTACACACCAAAGCGTTGGCCAGAGGGTATGTCTGGTGGCCGGGGCTGGACAAAGAGATCGAAGAATGGGTACGAGGGTGTCCCAAATGCCAGCAAGTCAGACCCGATCCCCCACAAGCTACACCCCAAGGCTGGGAGTCATCTGGTAAACCCTGGGCCAGATTGCATATAGATTTTGCTGGCCCTCTCCAAGGGCAAATGTTCCTAATTGTGGTGGACGCTATGTCCAAATGGCTGGAGGTCGTGCATATGAAATCGACCACATCACTTGCTGTGATCCATGCGCTCCGCCGACTTTTTGCCACCCACGGGTTGCCTGACGTCATCGTCAGTGACAACGGGCCTCAATTTGTGTCTGAGGAATTTAGGCTCTTCCTCACGAGTAATGGCATACGCCAAATGACTTCGGCCCCTTTCCATCCGGCATCTAATGGCCAAGCCGAACGGATGGTCAGGACGGCCAAAGAGGCCCTGGGTAAAATGGACGAAGGGGACTGGAGCCAGAGGCTGGGCTCCTTTCTTTTGCTGCAGCACACCACCCCCTGTAGTGCTACAGGCCGTAGTCCGGCCGAATTGTTAATGGGGCGGAGACTCACGACCCGTTTGAACCGAATGCACCCAGACCTCACTGAAGAGCAATCCGAGCGTACCACGGCGCAACCGAAGGTGCGCATGTTTGAAAAAGGGGACAAGGTTTTCGCACGAAATTATGCAAACGGGCACTTGTGGCTTCCTGGGGTTATATCCGACTCTGTGGGTACTCGAATGTATGTGGTGCAGTTAGCTGACGGTCGAATATGGCGGCGCCACATAGATCAGTTAAGGAGACGTTGGGCTAGGAACAGCGCCGCCTCTCCGACGGCTGAATCCCCTGATGTCGAGTGGACACCCCCGGAGCAGGCGGTGAGTACCGAAAGGCCCGGTACTGTCCCCGAGTCAGGGCAGAACCCTGTGTGCGGGGCTGAAATCCCAGTCGAGTCTGTGCCTGATCCAGGCTGTAGTGAACCCCACTCTGACCCACAACCTTGTCTGCCCATGGAGCCTGCACCGCTCCGCAGGTCCCAACGTTCGCGGCAAATGCCGACTTATCTGAAGGACTATGAGTGTAAATACTGTTGGAATAACTGATGTACAAAGGTTGATTGCATGTATGTAAATAATAAAACCATTGGGATGATGGCTTAACTTAGGGGGGAGGAATTGTAATGTATTGAAATGATTACATGAATCACCTCATAGGACTCCCATGTTAAGCTTCGAGCCAGACCAGGGCTCCTCTGAGCGAACTTCCTATTGGTCGCTTCGTAACAGCGGCCAATCAGAACGATACCATTCCCTAGGAGGGAAAGACTCCCATTGGTCTTTATCCTAGCAATCTCATTGGTTGTTATTTGTAAATAGGCGTGGCTACATTAGCCCGGTTATGTTTAAAAGGAGCATAAGCCCACTGTTTTCTGTTCTGGTTTCTTACTGAGTTAGTGCTTGTTCGTTACTTCTAAATAAAGCTGAATCACTTGCTGAATCACTCTACGAGTCCTTTGTTAGCGCGATCTAACAATGTTCAAGACACCTGGGAGATACTGCCCTAGCCTACACTGCAGGTCGAAGATGGCAAACTGAGAGCACTTCAAAACAACAGCATTTGTGTTACGCGACAATTTGGAGCTGGAGGGAAAAGAAATCTCTTTGTAGTTACTGATTCCAATTCCAACTAACTGATAAAAAGGCTATTGGAGAGCTGGAAACTGTATTGAAAAGGACACCAAATTAAACAAAGTGTGGCAACACCTTCCCAATGAGGAACAGCTTGGTAATTTTCAGTTTAGGGGGGGAAAGAATAAGGGCAGAACATAGGGTTGCCAACCTCTAGGTGGGGCCTAGAGATCTCCCACTATCACAACATGTCTCCTGGCAACAGAGGGTGATTCTGCATCTAGCATTCGCTCCATATTTTCTCAACACTGGGCAATTCGGCATTGGCTTTTCCCTCCGTTGTTTTACGGAACCCACGTTGGAACAGAAATTCCCCCCTACATTGCATGCTGCTTTCACTTCCTTTGATCATCGGATTTTATGGTGCCCTCCACACTGAATGCTGCTTTTGCTTTCTTTGATCATCGGGTTTTATGGTACCTTCTGCATAGATTTATGGCCGTTCAGGGGTGACTCTGCAGTCAGTACGGCTTGCCCCGAGGGATTAGAATGGGGTTTTGAGCTGCACCTTTTCCTCAGTGTTGAGAAAATGTGGGGCGAATGTCAGATGCAGAATCACCCACTGAGGAAAAGGTGCAGCCCCAAAAAAGCGGGGGACCCCTGCCAAATGGGGTGGGGTTGGCAACCCTATGTAAAGATAAATCAACCTAAGGTTGCCAGGTCGACTTACCTGGCCAATTGGGATCTCCCAACGTCTTTCTGGGAGACCAGAAGTGATGTTGGACATTTTCATGCCTACTTCCAACTGACCTTTTTGGGGCTACTTCTGGTTTCAGGCTTACTTCCTGTTTCGGGCCTACTTCCACTCAGGGGTGGCACTCTGGTTTTTAGGCAAAACTCTGTGGTAAATTTGGCTTTAAACCATAGACTTTTGCCCAGAAACCACAGTGTCACCCCCAACCGGAAGTAGGCTTGAAACTGGAAGTAAGCCCCAAACCAGAAGTAGCCCCAGAAAGGTCAGTTGGGGTCGGGATTTCCCCCCACTGGTCACCTGGCCAGAGACAGGCAAGAGCCTGCAAAAGCAGAGGTTTCCCTCACTCCCACTGGGAACCTCACTAGGAAAATCATCACCATTTTCTAATGTCTCCAGTTTCTGTATTTCACAGCTACAGTGGCCCCCAGGTTCCTTGTTTTCTCTGCTGACTAACAGGCTCTAAATTCAAAACTGCATTTGTGTTTGATCCAGAAAGGGGCTCATTAAAGAATGTTAGAAGACACTGTGTTCATTTTATTCAGCCATCATTTGTGGCTTGTGCTTTCAATGATTTACATTCATTTGTGAAGGCCGCCTGTTAGCAAGTCACATCTGAAAAGAATCCGCTTTTAGTCTTGTAATGAATCAAAGATATGCAGCATCTAGATAAGAACGCTTATTTCTTTTCAAGTGTCATTTGCCCATGAACCTTTCATTTCCTAATGCCTTCAAAGCTACTCCGGAGCTTTCAGTCTATTACTACTAGAAGAGTATTCTTTTCTTCTTCTTTTTCTTTTTTAAATCCATTACAGATCCTCAGGATTTTTGGAGCAGAAAGTTCATATTCCAAAGAACTGTATTGCATCCAAACATTTTCAAATATTGTTTTCTGTCTGTGTATCCTAGAGCTATCACTTTATTTGCTCCCAGACAGGAGTCCTTCTGGGTGATTGTGACTTCCCTCTCAGGTAGGAATAAAATGCCCATTTGAGTTCCTTGCTCAACAAGCCATGTGCCAACTGAATTCACTGAGCCAGCCTCTTCTAGCCGGACAGTCCCTCACTCGGGGCTGTCCTTTGCAGTGGCAGCTCTAGAAATGCCAGCCTCCAGGTGGCACCCAGGGATCTCCCGGAATTACAGCTCATCTCCAGACTACAGAGATCAGTTCCCCTGGAGAAAATGGATGCTTCGGAGGGTGGAGTGTATTTTCACTGTACCCCACCGAGGTCTCTGTCCTCCCCAGGCTCTATCCCCAAATTTCCAGCAGTTTCCCAGCCTGGATCTGGCAGTGGCAACCCTACCCCCTGGTGGATTCTCTGGGCTAGGTACTGCCAGGGAACCATGAAAAAATAGCAGAGTGCTCAAAGGCTTTAACGCAGCTTAGCTTGGGGCTTGGTGCGGCAACAGACTTACAAAGTTACACGGAGTCAACAGTCAATTCTAAAACTAATGTGACTTTTATTAAAGGAAATGCATGCTTGAGAGTGCAGGTAAGAGATAGATATCGACTACCTATTCTAACTAGCTAGACGGTGCTGGATGCTGGATGCAGGTCCAGCCTCCATGGTGCAAGATGGCGAGATCAAGCACCTTCTTTGTGTGCCTGCGAGAGAGAAGAGAGAGGAGAAGCAGAGGAAATTGCCCCTAAGAGTCACATTCTGCTTCAAAGGAAAGGATCAGATAGCAGGAAGGAAAGGATGCTCTGTGTGTCCTGACCTCTCTATCTGTCTGAACTCTTTGGTGCCATCTTCTCAAGTCTGAGACAGGAGGCAGTGCCAACTCCTCCACTTCTAACACCCCTCATCCCACACTGGTGGCGAGGGGGGACGGGGTCACCCTAGATAGCTCCCACTCAATAGATCAGGCTCCCAAAACAGGTAAGGAGGGCATCTTTGCTGGAGCTTTTCAAGAAATGCCGAACAGTGTTGTCACCACAGCACATTGGGGGGGGGGGTAATAAGGTCCACAGGTCATAGAATATTTTAGTCAGTGCTTAAGGAGTGGTTCTGTGAGATTTTATTGTGGTTTTCAGTGAAATCCAGCACCTACATGAACACATGAAGCTTTTGTTGTTGTTCAGTTGCACAGTCGAGTCCGACTCTTCGCGACCCCATGGACTAGATCCCGCCAGGCCCTCCTGTCTTCCGCTGTCCTCTGAAGTTTGCTCAGTTTCATGTTCGTTGCATGATGACACTGTCCAACCAGCTCATCCTTTGCCGTCCCCGTCTTCTTTGACCTTCAATCTTTCCCAGCATCAAGGTCTTCTCCAGTGAGGGCTCCCTTCTCATTTGGTGGCCAAAGTATTTGAGCTTCAGTTTCATTATCTGGCCTTCCAGGGAACAGTCAGGGTTGATTTCTTTTAGGATTGACTGATGTGATCTTCTTGCAGTCCAAGGGACTCTCAAGAGTCTTCTCCAGCACCATAGTTCAAAAGAATCTATTCTTCGGCGCTCGGCCTTCCTTATAGTCCAACTCTCGCCTTCTACCAAATCAGGTCCTTAGTCTGTCAAGGTCAATATTGCCTGCTCTGACTGGCCGCAGCTCCCCAGAGTCTTTGGGACAAGTCTTTCACATTGCACACGACCCGGTCCTTTTTAACTGGAGATGCTGGGGAAAGAACATGGGGCCTTCTGCATGCAAAGCAGGTGCTCTACCGCTGAGCCACAGTCCATCTCTGTAGACTGGCTTGAGCTCTAGAGTGGGGGGAAACAGAATACAAGTATTTAAATTAAAAAAAACAATAAACATCCTGCTTGTACTTTATCCAAATAAATCCTGTTAACCATTTCGGCTCCAAAAATTACAATGCAAACTAAATCTCATACGTACACTCCCAAAGGCATCCGGTGCTACAGAGCATCAAATGTATATGGTCCTCTGTTCTGCTGCATCTGCTCTGATTTGCACATGATAGGATACAGTAAAAGCAATCCTAAGCGGTCTTCTCAGAAGTAAGTCCCATGCTATTTAGTCATCCTTAATCCCAGGAAAGTTCTGATAGGGTTGCAGCCAAAGTTGTGTATACACAGCAAGAACCACATGCATTGTTGTTCCTTTGGTACATATGTCTATGTACACATTGCACACATGGAAAACAAAAAATGGTCCACAGAGTAGAAAAGGTCAACTAACATTTCAGTTCTGAAAAAGGAGACATCAAAGACTGCAGCAGCAATCAGACCATTGCATTAATTTCTCATGCAAGTGAAGTGATGCTTGATATCTTACAACAAAGACTGTTACCGTATATGGAACAAGAAATGCCAGATGTTCAAGCTTGGTTCTGAAAAGGAAGAGGCACTAGAGAGATCGTATTGCAAATTTACATTGGCTACTGGAGCACATGAGACCATTTCAGAAGAAAATCAGCTTACATTTCATAGATTACAGCAAAGCTTTTGACCATGTTCAAAATGAAACACAACGGTTGTTTTTAATTGAAATGGGTGTGCCACAATATATAATTGTTTTGATGCACAACCTGTACTCTGGACAAGAGGCTATTGGACAATTACACAGCTTCAAGGCTGATGATAAAGAAACTGAAATTGCTAAAGGTTTTCTATTCCTTGGCCCCATCATCAAACAAAAGGGAAACTGCAACCAAGAACTCTCCCTAGGAGCTAAAATGACCAAACGGTGGCTATTGTACTTTGGTCACATTATAAGAAGACAAAGAGTCCCTGGAAAAGACAATCGTGCTAGGAAAAGGGGAAGGCAGCAGGAGAAGAGGAGGACCCAACAGGAGATGGATGGACGCCATCCAGGAAGCCACAAGGGCCCTCCGTTTGCAAGGCCTGAGCAAGGCTGTTAACGAGAGGACGTTTTTGGAGGTCATTAACTCACAGGGTCGCCACAGGGTCAAAAGCAACTTGATGGCACTTCACACACACACACACACACTCTCTCTCTCTCTCTCTCTGTATAAGCATTTTCCTCTGTTTTGTATCACATGTTAAGGTGCACATGCTAAAAACATTAACTTCTCAACTGAGCTCGGCAACTGGTTTTGAAGAATCAACCTTTTATTCATCAGATCCAAGCCAAGATTATCCTCAGTGCTGAGGATGAACAGCAGACTTCGGAAGCCATTCGAAGACGTTGCTATGACAGAATGTTCGTATTTGACTATATTAAAATGTCTGATGTCAAACAAATGTTCTCTTTCCCAGCAGTTTTGTAAATTGCTGCTACTAAATTTATCTCTGAGTCATCACTGTGTACCTGCAGGGGAACATTAAATTGTGTTGTCAGCTTAATCTCTGAAGTGCTCTTTCTGTGTCACTCAAAGGAAGCAAGCAGAGGCAGCTTCAGATGGCCACAGTCACGTGCAGCTCCGGAGGCAGAAAGACTAACGAAATTTGTGGCAGGGTGTCATGATCTGGGCCATGCCACCAGAGGCCTACTAGGCCCAGGGAGCCTGGCTAGCAGTGGGAGGACGAGGCTGGGCCTACAAACCCCAGAAGGCCTTGGGAAGTTTTGGTGCCGATTTTGACCAATAGGGAAGAAGAGGGCTGGGGAATATAAGAAATGGTACAAGAGGAGGAGGAGATTGGATTTATACCCTGTCTTTCACTCAGGGTCTCAGAGCGGCTTACAAACTCCTTTCCCTTCCCCTCCCCACAACAGACACCCTGTGAGGTGGGTGGGGCTGAGAAGGCTCTGACACAAACTGCTCTTTTTCGAGGACAGCTCTTATCAAAATTATGGCTTGCCCAAGGTCATCCAGCAGGTGCAAGTGGAGGAGTGGGGAATCAAATCCGGAAAAACTGTTCTTTATCGTCTGTGGGGTGGATACCCTGGGCATCCACCACAAACCCCAGGAACTTGATGCATGGCACCCTGAGGATACACTTTTCTTTCTTCACCTTGAGGCTGGCAGAGTCGAACCTCTGGAGCACGACCAGATCCGGACAGCGAAGGTGGCGGAGTCCGGCGCTGTGATGATGACATCATCTAGAAAAGGTTGTACTCCTGGAATGCCTTTGAGGACAGAATCCATGAATGACTGGAAAATCCCTGGGGCTACACATACACTGAACTGCAGCCTAGTCAACCAAAATGCCCCTTGTGCATAGCGATGGTTTGTGCCTCGGCTGCGGCTGCATCTACCAGCAACTGTTGGTAAGCTTGCGCCAAATCTAGCTTAGCAAAGACCTTGGCCCCCGCAAGGGAAGCGAAGATGTGGCTTACCACTGGGACCGGGTAAGCGTGGTCCTGAAAGGCTTTGTTGATAGTGTACTTATAATCAGCATATATACGGACGTCACCATTCGGTTTGACCAGCGTGATGATGGGGGTCTCCCAGCACGTGGACGCGACCAGTTCCAACACCCCTTGCTCGACGAGGCGGTCAAGCTCAGCCTCTATTTTGGGCCTCATTGCAATGGGAGGGAGCCATGCCTTAATGCAGATGGAGCGTACGTTTGGATCAAGGTCCAGAGAAATCGGGGGGGCAGTGTACCACCCTAGGGACCCATAAAACACCTTGGGGAACTCCTGGCAAACCACCTCAAAATCCCTCGTCCGGATCTGGTGAGTCCCCATCAATTTCAGTCCCAGGGGTGCGAACCATGACAGTCCCAATAAACTCAACAAGCGCCCCTCCACCACCAATAGGTCCAGTAGCCCTGGAACTGGACTCGGAACTTACCCCAGCCACGGACCATCACAGGGTTCTTATTAAAGTCCCGCAACATGAGACCCTGTGGCTTCTGACCGAGGGCCCCACGTCGGCATAAAGGGAATGGAGGATATCGGCCGAGATTATAGAATAAGTCGAGCCTGAGTCGACTTCCATCTTACAGGGGGTCCCCTCAATATGGACAGTCACATACACTTTGTCCGGGCCATCAGGGGGTACGTTACATACCGTTAGTTGGTGCCGTTGATGGTGGTCCAAAATGGTGTGGAGCTCTGATGCATCGAGCTGCGCCGTTGTCTTCTGTCATTGTTCCTCGGAGTGGCAAACTCTCACCAGGTGTCCAGTCTTGTTGCAGGTCCTGCAGATTGCGTTCTGTAAATAGCACGACCTGCGCTCATGCCCCTCTCCGCAGCTGGCGCAGGGGTTTGAAGATGTGAAACCCTTGTTACCTGATGATCCCGCTGGACGTGCTGGACGATGTGAAGGACGACGAACCTGTAGAACCTCCTCCTCGTTGGACCCATCAGAGGCAGCCGAAGCGTCTGTGCGGTGTACTGTCTTGCCGTGACTGTCTTGATGTGGCTTTTCATAGGCCGCTGCCTCCTTTAAGGCCATGTCAAGCATCAGGTCGTCATGGCTGGACAATTTCCTGCGAAGCTTTGGTTCCTGGAGGCCCACTACAAACTGGTTCATTAGCGTGTCTGCCAGGCTTGGAAATACACAGCGGGTGGCGGCCCGACGGAGCCCGGCCAAGAAATCCATCGCGGTCTCATCCAGATTCTGGATGTGCGCAAAGAAAATGATGCACTCAGCAATCTTAGTGGGCTTGGGAGCGAAGTGGTCTGTCAGGGCTTTTACCAAGACCTCGTAAGTCTCCTCTTTCATAGTCCATGGGCTGATCAGGTCCTTCAGCAACCGGAGCATCTCGATGCCTCATGTGCTGAGAAACCAGGCCCTTTTCTTACTGGCGTCGGTGACATGGCTGTCAGCCTCCGTCTTCTCCACTTTCCGACTAACCCCTGGGATGGGCTCCAGAACATCGGACCCGAAACTCGATTCTCAGGTTCACCTCAGAGTTGTGGTTTGAAAGGCACCATACCCCTTTCTTTCCACTATGGAGGGTTACTGGAGGAGTTTGAGTGTTTCCACTCCTCTCTCTCCTTCTCGCCAACCGCCCCATTTCCTCCTCATCGGATCTACCTGTGGATCGTTTTATTATGCTGTTCAACACCTGCAGTGCCCACCACCCATTTCTTAAAGTAATCTACCCATCTCATAGAGTTATGTTTGTTACCAGAGAAAAGGGTCACTTTGCCAGCCCAACTGGACTCTATCCCCGGGTTGACGTCTGGCCCAATTATATCCTTTCCCCCTTCCTCCTCCCTTGCTAGCACTAGACCCCCATTTTGGTCTGGGGAGACATTCTCCATGACCCCTTTCCAGCCAGCTTGCTGGGCTTCCATGTCTAGAGTCGGGAGGGACATGGGATCGTCCTCCTGACAATGGCATTCAAGATGGTTCTCCGGACATTCTAGCCAGGTTTCCCATTGTTCGGGATAGGCTGCATTGAACTCTGGAATGGTGTCCTGGCTGGCTGCCATCTTATGGATTTGTGGAGGAGATTCAGCTCTCTTACTTTATTCAGAGAAGAACAAGACAAAGAAGCTGGCTCGCAGGCCGGCTTATATGCCTCAAGGAAAACACACACACACACACACACAGCCGTGAATGGTCTATTTACACTGATTAGATTATTCCTGGAGACCCTAGATTCCCGATTGGCTGGGAACTAGGATCCGAGCTTCTATTGTGTTTGGGAGCGAAGCTCAGGTACCTCTCCTGACCGCATGTGAAACTGGCCGAAACTGGATGGAGCACATGGCTAGGTCAGGACACAACAGCTATATTAACTAATACCTATCCCCAATAGTTGATTGATCCTTTTGCAATTTTAACGTGCTCGACATGGGGCTGCTCTTCAAGAAAGCTTCGACCCTTTTACCGATAGGATGCTAAGGGGATTGTACTTGCCTGAAGTCACCAAGTGAGTTTTGGGTGGAGATGATATTTGAACCAAGGACTTCTTCTTGGACCAAGTTCCAATGCTAATGAGAGGTATGGCATGGGTACTGTAACTATTCAATAGCTGCCATTGAATGCATGATGTATGTGAAACATCTAATTGACTTGCCATGTTGAGCTTCGTCCTGGGCTAGGATCCAAATCCATCCAATCGCATTGCTAGCCCAGGAAGCACCTAGCCAATCACTTTACAGCAAGCTCCCTGAGCGGGAACGTCCGTGATTGGTCCTTATATGAACAACTTTATTGGTTGGTATTTTACAGTGGGTGTGGCTACATTAGCCGGGAGAGTTTAAAAGCAGGACAACTGCAATGTAAAAGCTGAACTGTTCTGTTTTGGCTATCAGATGTTGATGCTTGTTGGAGTTGTGTTTGAGTTGAAGAATAAAGTTGTGTTCTTGCTGAATCACTCTCTGACTTCTTTGTTAAGCGAGCGACTTAACAGGTACCCTTCTCATCACCTATGCACCCAATGCAAAGACCTCAGTGCATGACCACCCCATTGGTACAATTTCCCCTCACCTCTTTTGAGGTGTAAGTTCTTCTTTGGCAGGAACATCTGCTAGCTCGTCTTCCTGGAAGAGGCCACCCTTTCAGTTAGAAGATCTCTCAAGACATTATCTCTCCCCCTGCTGCCCCCACGTTGTGCAACTGTGAAAAGCACACAGGGTGACCCCAGAATAAGTCATTTGTGAAGATACTTGGAGATTACCAACTGCCATGGTTTTTAGTATCTGGATTCAGTACATTCAAGAGGATAAATGGTTCATTTCAAGATTTTGATTAATTTCTCAATGCACATATTTAGCTATTTTATATTTCTGTCTCTTGTCTTGTGTCAGATCACTACCTCTAATAGCTGACTACCACCACCACCCCTTGCAAAACCTGTCCACCTAAATACAAGGATGGAGCCCCTGAATACTTGGGGGACTCACCCTGTGTACAAAACAAAAATATGATTTTATAAATTAACCAAAAGGAAAAGAGGGAAGTCCTGAAAAACAGCGGATAAGTGGTAGTGGTTAAGTGTGCGGACTCTAATCTGGGAGAACCGGGTTTGATTCCCCACTCCTCCACTTTATTTATTTATTTTTATTTTATTTATACCTTCGATTTATATACCGCTCTAACCCCGAAGGGTCTCTGAGCGGTTTACACAGAATTAAATTCCTATCTAGGGCCACAATTGTAGAGGGGGGTGACTGCCTACCAGCACCCAGGCAGCAGGGCTTGTTGTTGCTATCCGGCTCCTTCCGGCGGGCCTCAGATGTCGGCGCTCCACCTCCAGTGCCCTGGGGCAGATCTTCCAGCGGCTTCCTCCGGTAGGCCTTCAACCCAGTGCACGGTCCCGTGTCAGCTGCAGCTCCGGCCAATGTCCTTTCCGGCTCCGCTACACCGCGCCGACACGCACCGCACCTCCGTGACTCCGCTGGATTCCGTCACGCTCCCAGGGACACTCGCCAATCACTCCATCGCTCTACCGCCGCTCCGTCGCCATCGCCATCGATGCCTCCGCTGCACACCCCACAAAGAGGAGGGTGCCCCCTGCCACCTAGGGGCAGTTACCCATTCATCTACTTGCTGTATTTAATGCTTTTGAACCGCTGGGTGGGCGGGAGCTGGGACTAGGGCCGGGAGCTCACCCCGGCCACGGTGGGTCTCGAACAGTCGTAGTGGCTGCTCATTGATGTCACAGCAGGCGTTCTTACTGCCTGTGCCACAGCTCCCTGTCTTGCAGTTGCTGGATGACCTTGGGCCAGCCACAAATTCTCTCAGAGCTGTTCTTGAAAGAGCAGTCCTCGAAAGAGCTCTCTCACTTCACAGGGTGTCTATTGTGGGGAGGGGAAGGGAAGGGAAAGGAGTTTGTAAGCCACTCTGAGACTCTGAGTGAAGGGTGGGGTATAAATCCAATCTCTTCTTCTCTTCTTCTTCTACTTGGAGCACAGAATATTGACAGCAGTTGAGAGTCAGCTGAAGAGGGGGAGGGTGTGTAGGGGGTGTCTACTCAAGTCCTTTGAAGGAACCTGGAGGAAGAGATCTTGCGGTAGGGAGGATTTCCACAGTTTTCCCCCTTCCTGCATTCCTCGCAGTCTCTTCGTTTGTATCGATTTCCAGTTTAATCTATTGTTTAATCAAGAAGGGGAAATAATCTTTGACGAAACCCAGTCTTCTCCTGAGTCGGAGTCATTTACACATTCATTTCTGTGTGCCAGAGTGTTTTCTGAACTTAAAAAAAATCATAAACAAATATGAGTATTCTTCTGCTTATACAGGAAGTAGGTCTGATCCACAGTGGAAACTGATCTCTGTAAGGAAAGAATTCATTGCAGACCTTTCAGATTCCACCAGACTGCTTCTTTTGTGGTGAGGAATAGCAAAAAGACTAACAAAATTTGTGGCAGGGTAGGAGCTTTTGGGAGTCACTGCTCACTTCATCAGATCTGAAGTAGTGAGCAGTGACTTTCAAAAGCTCTTTTCCTGCCACAAATTTTGTTAGTCTTCAAGGTGCTCTTTTCTACTGCGACAGACCGGCTAACACAGCCGCCCATCTTGATCTATCAGCAAAAAACCTGTAACATTGGCTTTGTTTAATTTTTTCACACACACACAGACACAAAAAGCCAAATAGCCATTCTGATTATTTGTGCTAAATAGTCTGTCCCATGATGGGAATATCCATTTCCGAGAACAATGCCACATTGTCAGCTCTTGATAATCAGGAAAACCACCCAGGCCCATGAGATTTCCTTGTGTCCCTTTGAATTCTTGTGATTACAAATGAGGCTTCCAGCAGTTTAAATTCCAGGTTATGGAGGCTGCACATTGAATCGTTAATTGCACAAGCAGGTACCCAATTCCAGCTTCCTTCCGTTCAGAAATAATACATTTAAACAGCAAAGCTCCAAGATGGATTTTTTATCCTCTTTTAATGTACAAGTACCATCTGCTGGTTTCTGTTTCAGAAAACCAGCCGCCCTGAGCCTGCTCTGGTGGGGGGGGGGGCAGGATATAAATCGAATCAATCAATCAATCAATCAATCAGAAAACATGGAATTGACTTTGTAGTAGGAGAGAGATGAACAGTCTTGGAGATCTGTAATGTGTTAGATCACGCTAACAAAGGATCGGAGAATGATTTCAGCTCAGTGATTCAGCTTTATTTGAAGTAGCAAGCAAACACTCAAACGCATTCCAAAACCAGAACAACAAAACAGTGGGAGCTATGCTCCTTTTAAACATTACCGGGCTAATATAGCCACGCCTATTTACATTTAACAACCAATAAGATTGATGAGTTAAAGACCAATGGGAGTCTCCCTCCCAGGGAATAGTACCGTTCTGATTGGTCGCTGTTACAAAGCGACCAATAGGAAGTTCGTTCAGAGGAGCCCTAGCTTGGCTCGAAGCTTAACATGGGAGTCTAATGAGGTGATTCATGTAATTGTTCCAATACATTACAATTCCTCCCCCCTAAGTTAAGACATCATCCCATTTGTTTTATTATTTACATACATTTACAGTCATATCTTTTGTACATCAGCCGTCACAATACACTATATTACAATCATAGTCTTTGAGGTACGGAGGCGGCTGCCTCGTGCGTTGGGACCTGCGGAGCGGTGCCGGCTCAGGGGCCACGGTTTGCGGGGTGTTTAGCAAGGGTTCTGCAAAACCCATATCTGGTACATTAGATGCTG